>NC_069502.1:63122212-63287212 GCF_027579735.1 Bombina bombina | reverse complement strand
GCATCACGTCACACTCACATGATATTAGTGCAGGCAGTGGCAGGTCAATGCGACCTCTGCACCCCAAAAATAAAGTGGTAATAAACCAGTCCTTAAAAGACCAGTAAATACAGTATTTTTGCATACTCAACAAATGCATGCATAATATAAAGACAATGCAATATCATTTAGTCTGAACTTCAAATGAGTAGTACATTTTTTTCTGACAAGTTTCAGCTATGTCTATTTCCCCTACCCCAGTATCATGTGACAGCCATCAGCCAATCACAAGTGCATATATGTATATTCTGTAATTCTTGCACATGCTTAGTGGGAGCTGGTGACTCAAAGTGTAGATATAAAAAGACTGTGCACATTTTGTTAATGGAAGTAAATTTAAAAGTTGTTTAAAACTGCTGCTCTATCTGAATCATGAAAGTTTAATTTTGACTTGAGTGCCCCTTTAATACTCGGCAAATGATAAAAGGGTTTATGCACTGGCCCTACTGCCCAGGCAGTTTTATTTGTATGGTCAGTGCTTACCCAGGCATCATAGCAGGTGGGATATAGGTTGCATTGTTGTCCGTGATTAAGGTGCCTGCACTCCTGGAAGCCATCTGTCAACTCCGGTCCCCTTTAGAAATCTGATCTGCTGGGAAATCCAAGACCACTGTCTGCCTGCTGGAGAATGTGCTATGTCAGGAACCTGTTCCTCTCTGCTTAGTCACAGCCATGTGTATATTGTGTCCTGGGAGAATGACAACAAAATAAACTGTAACTAAGCAACCACATCCCTACTACAAAACCCAATCCCTGCTGATCTCACAATAGGACACTTCCAGATCTGCTGTACCTGCTGCACCATATTTAGATTTCACAGCCGGTCTCTTGCATCAGAGCCACATGATCAGGGGGTATCACCCCTTTATCTCTCACTCTGGGGCTGATTTTTTTTTTTTCTTCTTCCAATATCTTAACAATTGGAATGGCTGATTTTTTTTTATTTTTTTTAATGGCAGAGCTGGATAACTGCCATAAAATTTGACCTCTATTTTCTCACAACGGCCACACCCTGAACTACTGATAAGGAATGGCAATCACCAAAACCCAGAGGGGCTAATGTTTCTAATAAGTTTTAAAGGGACAGTAAATAAGTTGCAATTAAAGGACATTTCTGTTTTGTTGCTATAAAATAACATATGACTATGAGCCAAGTCTTAAAGGGACAGTAAAGTCAATATTAAACGTAACTGAATTGGATAGAGCATACAGTTTTAAACAACTTTCCAATTTACTTCTATTATCATTTTTGCTTGGTTCTCTTGCGATTCTTTGATGAAGAGTAATCCTAGGTGAGCTAAGGAGCATGCACGTGTCTTTACCACTCTGGCAGAAGTGTTTGCTACAATGGTTTAGCAATGTTATACATAGTTGCAAAGACTGCTGCCATGGAATGTTTAGGGCACATGCATTGTCCTAAGCTCCTGTCAGCCTATCTAGGTTTATTCTTAAACAAAAGATACCAAGTAAACAAAGAACATTTGATAATAGAAGTAAATTGGGGAGTTGTTTAAAATTGCACAATTTATCTGAATCAATTTTGACTTTACTGTCCTTTTTTTAAAACAAATTAACATCCTTTTTACTGCAAATATTTTTCAGTTGTCAAACTCCCACCACCATTTACCTTATTTAAGAACCAATCTGAGCTGTAGACTTCAGACAACAAGACTAGCCCCAGCTATAATGTTTGTATAAAGTGAATTGTTTTGCAGTTCTTATCTAATAAAGCCAATTAGGGACAGATATGTAGCAAGGTTAGACTTGAGACGTCAGCAGGTGCATTTCAAGTTCTGAGAATTGCTCTATTTTCAGAGCTAAATAAATAATGAAAATATATTGCAAAGTTGTTAAATTATGCATAACTAAACATTTTGGGCCAGATTACAAGTGGAGCGCTAAATATCGCTTTCGTGAAAGCAATATTTGTGCCCCACTGAGTAATACCAGTGCATGCTAATATGGGCTGGTATTACAAGTTGACAGCAAACGCAAGCTCGCTGGGAAGCATTGCACTCATGACAGCGCACTTCCATAGGTGCTAATGGGAGCTTCGTTCTCATACCGCCAGAGACTAAATGAGTACAAGTGCACCAAAGGGGATAAGTCGCGCAGCGATAGGCAGCAAATTGTAAATATATATTTATATGATTATTTACAAGGAGAAAGGACAGCACATCCAGACCGGACCGGGTACACATCTAATGACCCATAAACAGACTCAGCTTTGGTTGCTATCGCACTCACATAAAGCTACATTACTTACAGAGTCACAGACAGTTAACCCTGGGCCTGCCTGGGTGCAAGTCCATAGGGAGAATTACAGAAACAGACACTGCAGCACACACATAAAAATGGGATGTGTAACCGGTCCGTTCTGGATGTGCTGTCCTTTCTCCTTGTTTTGCTTACGCCCAGGGTGATTGCATAAGTCTGTGAACCCTGACTTGTTCTCAGTTTGTTTATTAGCTTGCATTTGTGTGCGTGGCTGTATTAGGGACTCAGGTATGTGGAAGAGACCTTGACGTGGTACTTGGGCTTGTCCCATTTGACCAAATGCAGTAACTAACCCTTCCAGTTTTGCTTTTAATCTCTGCTGAAAGATTGTGAGCGAGTGCTGGACTTTTTTATGTGTGTGCTGCAGTATATGATTATATTCATATATATTTATGGGTTAATATGTGTATATACACATATTAAAAAGATAAAAAAGAAATACGTAGGCGCAGAGGGTGTTGTAACCACTCTCCTAAATAAGCTCCTCACTAGCTTATAATATAACAAACAAAAACAGTAAAATAGAAAGGTGAAGAGGGCGCTAAAAAGCTAAAACAATACCAATAAATTTGAGCTAATTAATACTGACACACTATGGGCCGAGATTACATATGCACAGTTCATTAAGTGCTGTAAGTCGGATAAACTAGTGATGTCCAGAAATGTGTGTAAATACAAATTGCTGGTGTCGCCAGTGACTTACGGCACATTAGAAACTGCCAGCGCCTAAGAAAAAAAAAGTTAAATCTCTCATAAAAGTCTAACCCGCCTCCCAAAAATAAACCCGACATGTTAAAAAAAAACTATATCTGCCATCACCCCCATATCGGAACCAATAATAAATGTATTAACCCCTAAATCCGCCAACTCCAACATCGCAAACTACCTAATAAATGTATTAACCCCTAAAATCACAATCTACCTAATAAATGTATTAACCCCTAATCTGCCATTTACCCACATCGCAATAAATCTAATAAACATATTAGCCCCTAATACGCCATTAACCCACATTGCAATAAACCTAATAAATGTATTAACCCCTAATCCGCCAAACCCCCACAACGCAAATAACTAATTCAATTACTAAGCCCCCTAACCTAATACCCCCTAAATTAACCCCAATTACCTAAATTAAAAATACTAATTATTAAAATAAAAAAGCTAACATTACTTAAAAATAAGAAAAAAATAAGATTAAATTAATCTAAGATTACAAAAAATAAAAAAAGTCTAACATTGGATAAAATAATAAACCAAATTATCAAAAATAAAAAAATAAACCTAATCCCTATGAAAATAAAAAGCCCCCCCCCCCCCCCAAATAAAAACACCTCCTAATCTAATACTAAACTACCAATAGCCCTTAAAATAGCCTTTTGTAGGGCATTGCCCTAAATTAAACTCTTTTACCTTTAAAAATACTAAGTCCCCCTTCTAACAGTAAAACCCCCCACCAAATATATATGTATATAACATGTTGACAGATCAATATATACAGTATATATATATATATATATATATATATATATATATATATATATATATACATATACATATAACAGATAAATATATATGTATATAACACATATTAACAGATAAATCTTTTGGTATGTGAACATATTCGCTGTCAATATGCAAAGTATTCACTGCACTCTGGTGTTTTTCCTCTCCTGTAACTCTCTTGGTATGTGTATATTTACATAGATCGAAAATGATTTTAGGTTGTTAATTTAGCCCTATATTTGTTGTACTGTTATCCAATGTCTTACTTCTAATGTTTAGTTAATTGCCATGTGATGCTCAATACTTATCAATATTTGCTATTATTCTACAATTTATAGCTGTCTTGTGCCACAGTTTTAACCTCCTCCAAATTTTACTGTCTGTTTACTTACCTCACCCTGACCAGACCAGAATCTAACTTTCAAATTGGCTCTTCAAGTAATTTATTGGACACAGCTGACTTCCCTGCCTATATATTTTAACATCAGCTTGGGCTGTGCATTGCTACAACATATATTCACATTTTTTAAGTGAACATTTTATAAGTGAGGCATTAACAATAGAATTATACAAGAATTGAACAAGGGTTGGACAAGGGGCAAGACACAAGGCAAGTACTTCTGTAATATTATGCTTTATGTATCTCATTGTTTCCTTATGCAAATGCTGCTGTAATACTGTGTCTTATGTGTTTAATTGGTTCCCAATTTTGTAAAAATGCTCAATATATTCATATTCCTTTTTGCTACCTCTTGTCTCTATAACAAACTACATTATTCAATTACTCCTTCTCCCTCTGCACCTACACTGTTCATTAGTCCATCTCTCTTAAACTCACCTTACTTTTGTACTTCTGAACTTTACCTATTCCTAACTACACTCTCTCCCCCCTGCACCTCGTATCAAAAGCAGTCTCATTACTGCAAATCCGTATCTCATCTCATATCACTTTCCCTCTTGCTTTTACTAACTGCTGATGGCATCTCCCATAATCCTGGTCCCCAACAACTGCCTAGCCGTGCACATCCATGTGTACCATCCCATAGACTCAGAAAACAAAACCTAACCTTACTCACATTCCTCTTGCATCAAAAGCCACTACCCCTTTCACTTGTGCACTCTGGAACTCTCGCTCTGTTTGCAACAAGCTCACTTCTATACATGACCTCTTTATCTCTCACTCCCTCAACCTTCTGGCCCTAACAGAAACCTGGTTCTCTCCCCTAGACACAGCATCTACTGCTGCTCTGTCACATGGGGGTCTCCACTTCAGCCACACTCCTAGGTCTGGTAATAGACAAGCAGGTGGTGTAGGTATTTTACTTTCCTCTCATTGCTCCATTCAACAAATACAACCCATCTCTTCCCTCACATTTTCCTCATTCTAAACCCACATGATTTGCTTATTTTCTCCTCTCTCTATACGTGTTGCAATCATATATCGATCCCCTGGCTCCTCAACTCAATTTCTAGATCACTTGGCTGCCTGGCTACCTTATTTACTTTCCTCAGACACCCCTTCCGTCATTCTTGGTGACGTCAACATCCCTCCTGACAATCCCACTGCCTCCTTTGCAAAACAACTTCTGCAACTCACTTCCTCTTTCGGTTTGTTACAATGGACTGATTCTCCCACTTACACAGACGATCACTCCCTTAACCTGATCTTTAGCTATCGATGCACTCTCTCAAACTTCACAAACTCCCCCTTTCCTCTTTCTGACCACCATCTCCTTACTTGCAACATATCATCCCTCCCTACAACTCTCCCTCCTTCTACTCCTTACACCAAACTTCCCAGAAGCATGATATCATTAGATCAGCAACAGCTTGCTAATTCCCTCGAACTTCTCCTCTCATCCTTCTCCTCCTTTTTCTGCCCAGACCAATCTATCTGCCACTATAATTCCACCCTTACATCTGTCCTTGACAATCTGGCCCCTCTTACCATAGCTCGGAAATCACACACTCATCCTCAGCCCTGGCATACTCCTCTAACACGGTACCTATGCAGATTTTCCTGTACTCCTGAGCGGCACTGGAGAAAATCTCGGAGTTCAGCTGATTTTCTTCATTACAAATTCATCTTGAACTCCTACTATTTGTCCTTAATCTCCATAAGCAACACTTATTTTCTACTCTTATCTCTAATCTTTCTTTAAACCCAAAATGTCTGTTCTCTTCTTTCAATACTCTTCTCCGCCCTCCCCCACCTCCTAATACAACTTCTCTGTCAGCTCAAGACTTTACCAGCCACTTCATTAACAAAATCGACTCCATCAGAAACTAAATCAGCTCTCAACATACAGGGAGTGCAGAATTATTAGGCAAGTTGTATTTTTGAGGATTCATTTTATTATTGAACAACAACCATGTTCTCAATGAACCCAAAAAACTCATTAATATCAAAGCTGAATAGTTTTGGAAGTAGTTTTTAGTTTGTTTTTAGTTATAACTATTTTAGGGGGATATCTGCGTGTGCAGGTGACTATTACTGTGCATAATTATTAGGCAACTTAACAAAAAACAAATATATACCCATTTCAATTATTTATTTTTACCAGTGAAACCAATATAACATCTCAACATTCACAAATATACATTTCTGACATTCAAAAACAAAACAAAAACAAATCAGTGACCAATATAGCCACCTTTCTTTGCAAGGACACTCAAAAGCCTGCCATCCATGGATTCTGTCAGTGTTTTGATCGGTTCACCATCAACATTGCGTGCAGCAGCTACCACAGCCTCCCAGACACTGTTCAGAGAGGTGTACTGTTTTCCCTCCTTGTAAATCTCACATTTGATGATGGACCACAGGTTCTCAATGGGGTTCGGATCAGGTGAACAAGGAGGCCATGTCATTAGATTTTCTTCTTTTATACCCTTTCTTGCCAGCCACGCTGTGGAGTACTTGGACGCGTGTGATGGAGCATTGTCCTGCATGAAAATCATGTTTTTCTTGAAGGATGCAGACTTCTTCCTGTACCACTGCTTGAAGAAGGTGTCTTCCAGAAACTGTCAGTAGGACTGGGAGTTGAGCTTGACTCCATCCTCAACCCGAAAAGGCCCCACAAGCTCATCTTTGATGATACCAGCCCAAACCAGTACTCCACCTCCAC
Organism: Bombina bombina; assembly: GCF_027579735.1. Taxonomy (NCBI): domain Eukaryota; kingdom Metazoa; phylum Chordata; class Amphibia; order Anura; family Bombinatoridae; genus Bombina; species Bombina bombina. The sequence goes on along the minus strand of NC_069502.1, from coordinate 63,280,265 downwards.
CTTGCTGGCGTCTGAGTCGGACTGGAGCTCTCTGCCCTTTACCAATCCAGCCACGGGCCCATCCATCTGGCCCATCAAGACTCACTCTCATTTCATCAGTCCATAAAACCTTAGAAAAATCAGTCTTGAGATATTTCTTGGCCCAGTCTTGACGTTTCAGCTTGTGTGTCTTGTTCAGTGGTGGTCGTCTTTCAGCCTTTCTTACCTTGGCCATGTCTCTGAGTATTGCACACCTTGTGCTTTTGGGCACTCCAGTGATGTTGCAGCTCTGAAATATGGCCAAACTGGTGGCAAGTGGCATCTTGGCAGCTGCACGCTTGACTTTTCTCAGTTCATGGGCAGTTATTTTGCGCCTTGGTTTTTCCACACGCTTCTTGCGACCCTGTTGACTATTTTGAATGAAACGCTTGATTGTTCGATGATCACGCTTCAGAAGCTTTGCAATTTTAAGAGTGCTGCATCCCTCTGCAAGATATCTCACTATTTTTGAATTTTCTGAGCCTGTCAAGTCCTTCTTTTGACCCATTTTGCCAAAGGAAAGGAAGTTGCCTAATAATTATGCACACCTGATATAGGGTGTTGATGTCATTAGACCACACCCCTTCTCATTACACAGATGCACATCACCTAATATGCTTAATTGGTAGTAGGCTTTCGAGCCTATACAGCTTGGAGTGAGACAACATGCATAAAGAGGATGATGTGGTCAAAATACTCATTTGCCTAATAATTCTGCACTCCCTGTAATTCCATTCTCTCACCCTCTTAAATGCACTCAATCAACCACAACCCACATAACCTTAAACTTAGCTCATTCTCCTCTGTTACTGAGGAAGAAGTTTCGGCACTTATACAGCGCTCACACCTCACTACCTGTCCCCTTGACCCTATCCCCTCACAGCTACTCCCTCTCTACTACCCTTACCCCTATACTCACACACATTTTCAGCCTCTCCCTCAGCACCAGTATATTTCCCTCATCTCTGAAACATGCACTGATCTAGGGCTGCAACCACTAATAATAATAATATTAATATTATTGATCATAAAAATAGTTGTCAAAGAATGTCATTATCAATTAGGTGGTCAGCGATTAGTTGGTTATTGCACAGCACAAGCTGCTTCAATCCAATGAACTCCTGCACATGGTATTGTGCAAACATTTTTATTTATTATTATTTTTTCTATCCGATTAATCGGATAATTATTGTCCGATTAATCGGATAGAAAAAAGATTAAAAAAATAAATAAATTCAATTTTTTTTGCACAATCTTAGTTGTAGTAGATCATCAGATTAAAGCAGCTGGTGCTGTGCAACTGACCAACTAATCGCTGACTACCCAATTGATAATGAGATTTGTTGACAACTATTTTTATGATCAAAACTTACCGATTAGTTGTTGCAGCCCTACTGACTTATCACACCTATCCTCAAAAAAACCTTCCCTTGATCCTACCTCCCCATCCAACTACCGCACTATTTTCCTCCTCCCTCTTGCCTCAAAGCTTCTTGAAAATATAGTATATGCACGCCTATCCCACTTCCTTACATTAAACTCCCTCCTTAACCCACTGCAATCTGGATTGTGTCCCCATTACTCCACAGAGACAACAATTTTTAAGGTTACCAACGACCTACTTACAGCAAAAGCCTTGATCTGTCCGCAGCCTTTGACATGTTGACCACCCTCTTTTGCTCCAAACCCTCAAATCCTTTGGGATCTGTGACACAGCCCTCTCGTGGCTCTCTTCCTACCTGTCAAACTGTACCTTTAGGGTAGCCTTCTCTGGGGCCTCCTCTGCCCCGTCACCACTTTCTGTTGGAGTACCACAAGGCTCTGTCCTCAGTCCCCTTCTCTTCTCAATCTACACATCATCACTAGGTTCCCTAATAAAGTCCCACGGTTTCCAATATCATTTGTATGCCAACGACACCCAAATCTACTTGTCTGCACCAGACCTATCTCCTTCCTTGTTAACCCGTGTCACTAACTGTCTTTCTCACATCTCTTCCTGGATGTCCCCTCACTACCTCAAGCTAAATCTCTCCAAACCTGAGCTCCTTATTTTCCCCCCTTCTTACAAAATCTCCACCCCCAATCTCTCTATAACTGTTGACAACTCCATTATTACCCCTACTCCACATGCCCAATGTCTCTGGGTCACATTTGACTCAGATCTTTCTTTCACTTCTCACATTCAGTCCTTGGCTAAAGCCTGCCGCTTCCACCTCAAAAACATCTCTAAAATGAGACATTTCCTTACACAAGACACAACTAAGATTTTAATCTACTCTCTCATCCTTTCCCGCCTCGATTACTGCAACTCTGTCCTCTTTGGTCTCCCCACCTGCCACCTAGCTCCTTTACAATCCATAATGAATGCCTCTGCCAGGCTCATCTTCCTTACATGTCACTCTTCATCTGCTGCACCTCTCTGCCAATCCCTTCACTGGCTTCCTCTTGCATCTAGAATCAAACACACAATTCTCACTCTGACATACAAAGCCCTCAACTGCACTGCTCCCCCCCTATATCTCAGACCTTGTCTCCAGATACTCTACCTCCCGTCCCCCTCGCTCTGCTCATGACCTCCTACTCTCCTCCTCTCTTCTTACCTCATCACACTCTTGTTTACAGGACTTCTCCAGACTGGCTCCCATCTTGTGGAACTCTCTGCCTCGCTCCAAGACTCTCCCCTACTTTTGAAAGCTTAACGTTCTCCCTAAAGACTCTACTGTTCAGGGATGCATACAACCTACGCTAACCTTACTTTATACCAGTTCCTCTCCTCCATTGCTATCCCCTGAACCCCCTTAGCATGTAAGCCTAAGAGTCCAGCTGTTTGTAGATCACCTTCTTAAGAGCTGACAACAGTGTGACTCTTGGCAGGGCCCTCTACCCATTTGATCCCTATAATTGTTTTTTTGTACTCTGCCTTTGTTTATAGCGCTGCAGAATCTTTTGGTGCTTCACAAATAACCGATAATAATAATAATAATAATACATAATAAATATATATGTATATAAGCATATACATATATATTTACAGGGAACACACAGCTCCCATAGACCGCAATGTAAAGGCACTTTTCAGTGCCGTTTTTTTTTTTTTTCTTACACTCCACACCCACCAACTTCACTCCCAAAATGCTGCCTAGTGCAGTTATTTTATTATAAAATAAAAATGCTATAACTTTTATTTTTATAATAAAATACACTACACCTTATTTTAGGGGAATTTTGGGCACATTTATAAAATTAACCAGAGACCCCGGTAGCACGCTAGCAAAAAGGCAAATTTGCACGTTTGCGGGCATGCGATAATTTAGTGCTCCACTTGTAATAAAGCCCTTTATATACAAAACTCAAGGTGTTAATTGTCCCTTTAAACAATTGTATTACCATTTGTACATGGGCATGAGGGGTACTCTTACACTGGGCATGAGGGGTACACTTACACTGGGCATTAGGGGTACACTTACACTGGGCATGAGGGGTACACTCAAACTGGGCATGAGGGGTACACTTACACTGGGCATGAGGGGTATACTTACACTGGGCATGAGGGGTACACTCACACTGGGCATGAGGGGTGCACTTAAACTGGGCATGAGGGGTACACTTAAACTGGGCATGAGGGGTACACTTACACTGGTCATGAGGGGTACACTCACACTGGGCATGAGGGGTACACTTACACTGGGCATATTTGCTTAAAGATTGTTCATTAACTTTTATTATTTTAAGCCGTCACTAATATAATTTTCTTTATTGCGATTTTAGCAGTTTTCATAGTCAAAATTGTAAAACACCCCATACCCGCCAACTTTACTCTCAAAATGCTGCCTAGTGAAGTTATTTTATTATAAAATAAAAATGCTACAACTTTTATTTTTATAATAAGATACACCACACCTTATTTTAGGGGTTTGTGATCAGAGGGTGATACTTCAGGTGCAGTTTTTGATCAGAGGGTGATGCTTCAGGTACAGTTTGTGATCAGAGGGTGATACTTCAGGTGCAGTTTGTGATCAGAGGGTAATGCTTCAGGTGCAGTTTGTGATCAGAGGGTGATGCAGCAGGTACAGTGTGTGATCAGAGGGTGATGCAGCAGGTTCACTGTGTGATCAGAGGGTAATGCAGCAGGTACAGTTTGTGATCAGAGGGTGATGCTTCAGGTACAGTTTGTGATCAGAGGGTGATGCTTCAGGTACAGTTTGTGATCAGAGGGTGATGCAACAGGTACAGTTTGTGATCAGAGGGTGATGCTTCAGGTGCAGTTTGTGATCAGAGGGTGATGCAGCAGGTACAGTTTGTGATCAGAGGGTGATACTTCAGGTGCAGTTTGTGATCAGAGGGTGATACTTCAGGTACAGTTTATGATCAGAGGGTGATACATTAGGTGCTGTTTGTGATCAAAGGGTGATGCAGGAGGTACAGTTTGTGATCAGAGGGTGATGCTTCAGGTGCAGTGTGTGATCAGAGGGTGATGCAGCAGGTACAGTTTGTGATCAGAGGGTAATGCTTCAGGTGCAGTTTGTGATCAGAGGGTGATGCAGCAGGTACAGTGTGTGATCAGAGGGTGATGCAGCAGGTACAATTTGTGATCAGAGGGTGATACTTAAGGTGCAGTTTGTGATCAGAGGGTGATACTTCAGGTACAGTTTATGATCAGAGGGTGATACATTAGGTGCTCTTTGTGATCAAAGGGTAATGCAGGAGGTACAGTTTGTGATCAGAGGGTGATGCTTCAGGTGCAGTTTGTGATCAGAGGGTGATGCTTCATGTACAGATTGTGATCAGAGGGTGATGCTTCAGGTGCAGTTTGTGATCAGAGGGTGATACTTCAGGTACAGTTTGTGATCAGATGGTGATGCTTCAGGTGCAGTTTGTAATCAGAGGGTGATGCAGCAGGTACAGTTTGTGATCAGAGGGTGATGCTTCAGGTGCAGTTTGTGATCAGAGGGTGATGCAGCAGGTACATTTTGTGATTAGAGGGTGATGCTTCAGGTGCAGTTTGTGATCAGAGGGTGATGCTTCAAGTGCAGTTTGTGATCAGAGGGTGATGCAGCGGGTACAGTTTATGATCAGTGGGTGATGCTTCAGGTGCAGTTTGTGATCAGAGGGTGATACTTCAGGTAAAGTTTGTGATCAGAGGGTGATGCTTCAGGTTCAATTTGTGATCAAACTGTACCTGACGTATTACCCTCTGATCACACACTGTGCCTTCTGCATCACCCTCTGATCACAAACTGTACCTGAAATATCACCCTCTGGTCACACACTGCACCTGCTGCATCACCCTCTTATAACAAACTGTACCTGCTGCATCACCCTCTGTTCACCAACTGTACTTGAAGCATCGACCTCTGATCACAAACTGTACCGGCTGCATCACCCTCTGATCACAAAATGTACCTGAAGTATCACCCTCTGATCACAAACTGTACCTGCTGAATCACCCTCTGATCTCACACTGTACCTGCTGCATCACCCTCTGATCACACACTGTACCTGCTGCATCACCCTCTGATCACACACTGAACCTGCTGCATCACCCTCTGATAACAAACTGTACCTGCTGCCTCACTCTCTGTTCACAAACTGTACCTGAAGCATCATCCTCTGATCCCACACTGTACCTGCTGCATCACCCTCTGATCACATAGTGTACCTGCTGCATCACCCTCTGATCACACACTTTACTTGCTGCATCACCCTCTAACAAACTGTACCTGAAGTATCACCCTCAGATCACACACTGCACCTGCTGCATCACCCTCTAACAAACTGTACCTGCTGCATCACCCTCTGTTCACAAACTGTACCTGCTGCATCACCCTCTGATCACACACTGTACCTGCTGCATCACCCTCTGATCACACAGTGTACCTGCTGCATCACCCTTGGATCACACCCTGCTGCATTAACCTCTGATCACAAATTGTACCTGCTGCATCAACCTCTGATCACCCACTGTCCTTGCTGCATCACCCTCTGGTCTCACACTATACCTGCTACATCACCCTCTGATCTCACACTGTAACTGCTGCATCACCTTCTAATCACAAACTGTACCTAATGCACCACCCTCTGATCTCACACTGTACCTGCTGCATCACCCTTTGATCTCTTACTGTACCTGCTGCATCACCCTCTGATCACACTCTGTACCTGCTGCATCACCCTCTGATCACAAACTGCACCTGAAGCATCACCCTCTGATCACAAACTGCACCTGAAGCATCACCCTCTGATCACAAACTGTATCTGCTGCATCGCCCTCTGATCACAAACTGCACCTGAAGCATCAACCTCTGATCACACACTATACCTGCTGCATCACCCTCTGATCACACACTGTACCTGCTGCATCCCCATCTGATCACACACTGTACCTGCTGCATCACCCTTTGATCACACACTGTACCTGTTGCATCACCCTCTGATCACACACTGTACCTGCTGCATCACCCTCTGATCACACACTGTACCTGCTGCATCACCCTCTAATCATACACTGTACCTGCTGCATCCCCTTCTGATCACACACTGTACCTGCTGCATCACCCTTTGATCACACACTGTACCTGTTGCATCACCCTCTGCTCTCACACTGTACCTGCTGCATCCCCATTTGATCACACACTGTACCTGCTGCATCCCCATTTGATCACACACTGTACCTGCTGCATCACCCTCTGATCACACACTGTACCTGCTGCATCACCCTCTGATCTCACACTGTACCTGTTGTATCACCCTCTGCTCTCCCACTGTACCTATTGCATCTTTTATCTTTTAGACCAAGTATCTCTTTAGTGGGCCTCTCATGAGCACTTCTAAGTTCAAATTCATGTTTCTGTAATTTTACACAAGATGAGGCCTAATAAGTGATCTGTAAAAGGACATAAGTACCTAACATTACTGCTGCAAATACCTCTTTTTATCCAACCAAGAATTCCACGTTTCCCCTGATGTACAGCTGATTTTTTCATATTAAACAACACCAGATAATGGTACAGGAGTGGAATTGTGGTAAGCACAAATAGTGTAAGACAGGGGTGTTGAGTCATGAGCCATTTTCCATTAAAGTACAACTCACGTGGGCCACACACTACCTACATATCTTGCTATTGCTAAACAAAGCAGTGGTGTTTGCTATAACTGTGTACATTTCAAGAGATTCTGTTCTGTAACCGCTAACTAACTTACTCTGGCTTGATGAAACGAGCTATAATGCTTTTAAGAAGGTGACACACACGCTCCATCTGGTTGCTCTCCTACAGAGTCCGTGCTATTTTCTTCTCTATTAGCCCTTTTACGAGCGCGCTCACAGTTTAGCATGCACATAGTATAACATTTCCTCTACATTATAAATAGTGGATCACAATGCTGTCAGCATTATATGTTTATATAGTGATAGACATGTACCTGTTGTATATAATATAAAATATATACATATTGAATATATATTTATCAAATATAAAGTATGTGATTTTATTTAAAGAGAAAATTATTGAAAGGAATGGACAAAAATGATGTGTGAAATCACTGCTGCCATAGTAATGAACACATAAAAAAGTGTTGCATGTGCCAAACAAATCATTATGCACTTATCTGTGTTTGTGTTTGCCTTTTTTTAACACCAACGTTAGTCGTTAAAGACTGAGGGGTTTTAATGATCTCGCTACCATAGTGCAGCTGCTCACTATACAACTAGTGAATTGTAACACCAGAACAAAAGGGATACAGTCATTATAATAGAGAGCAGAATGGAGGTTGTATGCATGCGCATCCCTAACAGTAAGCACACTCGCTCTTTAAAGGGACACTGTACCCAAATTTTTTCTTTTGTGTTTCAGATAGAGCATGCAATTTTAAGCAACTTTCTAATTTACTTCTGTTATCAATTTTTCTTCATTCTCTTGATATCTTTATTTGAAAAAGAAGGCATCTAAGCTGAGGAGCCAGCAAATTTGTGGTTCAGAACAATGGACAGCATTTGTTTATTGGTGCTGCCCAATCAGCAGGGACAACCCAGGTTGTTCACCAAAAATGGGCCGGCACCTAAACTTAAATGCTTTTCAAATAAACATACCAAGAGAATGAAGAAAATTTGATAATAGGAGTACATTAGAAAGTTGCTTAAAATTGCATGCTCTATCTGAATCACAAAAGAAAAAAATTTGGGTACAGTGTCCCTTTAAGTAATAAGCATATTCTAATTATTATTTTTGACATTATTTTTCATGGACGTGGAAAGAGTGTAAGAGAACAGAAGATTGACTGGGATATGCATATCTTACACTCATACAGGCAAATTGATATAGCCCCTTCTGTAATCCAGATCTATATTTCTGTATTTGTCTAGAATAACAATCCCAAGTCTCACTCCTCTTTTGACACTGTCATTAATTGAATTTTGGATTTTAATTACATAATGTTGCTCTTTGTGTTAAATTTTAGATCCCAATTATTTGATATAACAGCTGAGAACTGCCAGATTTGTCCATACAATTGATTTATTGGTTTTTGTTTTGTTTAATAGGCAACAGAATATACATTAGGCTGGAGCTGTATAGTTGTGGATTAAAGAAAAATATGCACGCAGTCAATCAGCAGATCTTTATGAGTCAGCCTGTAAATCCCCATTGAAATCCCCAGGGTTTGTTTGCAGACAGATGCTCTAGACCAGAGGTAGAGACCCTTTTTGAGATTTTGAGTCCAAACTGGAGATAATATTTAAAATAAGAATTTTAAATGCCCATCGTCCCATTTTAAAAAATGGAAAGGGACATTAAAAAGCATTACATTTCATTTGTTTTTCTTGTCATTAATATATATATATTCAGAGCCTGAAATGCAAGTCTGTCAAAAGATCTGACATAAGGAGGCAGTCAGCAGAAGCTTAGATACAAGGTAATTACAGAGGTAAAAAGTATATTTCTTTCCTAAGATATGGAGAGTCCAGGATGTCATTCAATTACTAGTGGGAATATCACTCCTGCCTCGCAGGAGGAGGCAAAGAGCACCACAGCAAAGCTGTTAAGTGGCACTCCCCTACCCATAATCCCCAGTCATTCTCTTTGCCTCTGTTAATGGAGGAGGTAAAGTTTGGTTTCTGAAGAAATTAATTCCTTTTTCTGGTACTTTCCCTGCAAGCAAGGATTTGGGTTTAGCTGAGTCCACGTCAATCTCTTCAGTATAGAAGTGGTGGCTTTTAAGCAGTTAGGAATTTGTAAGGTAGTCTTTGCTTTGTTTCCTAACACATTACTGCCCATGGTACAGAAAGCCAGAGTTGGTTACTCTGTTCTTTCTTTTTCTACAGGTCTCTGTAAGGAGTATGTGTCCTTTCATGCCTTGTGGCTGTCTTCCTGTCGGACAGCTAGACTGCAGGTAAGTGCTTTTGTCTTCTAGGTCTTGGATACTTGCACTTCAGAAGAATGTCATATGCAGTAGATGGGGACATTTTTAAAATCCTTTATACAGGATTTTCTTTGGCATTGGGCAGGCACATTATGTATGTTGAGACTAGAGGGTATATTTATCATAGTGCGCGAGGACATGATACGATGTAGCGTATCATGTCCGCTGCACATTGATAAATGCCGACAGCATACGCTGTCGGCATTTATCATTGCACCATCAGTTCTTGTGAACTGCTGGTGCAATGCCGCCCCCTGCAGATTTGCGGCCTCTAGCAGAGGGTGTCAATCAACCCGTTTGTATTCGATCGGGTTGATTTCTGTCCGCGGCCTCAGAACAGGCAGACTTGTTATGGAGCAGCTGTCTATAGACTGCTGCTTCATAACTTCTGTTTCCGGCGCTCCATACAGAGCCTGATGAATCGGCCTCTAGGGGTCTGTTTCCGGCGAGCCTTCGGTGCTCCATACAGAGCTTGATAAATCAGCCCCTAGGGGTTAATCTTCCCTTTATTGGGACGTTTTTCCTCTTTGGGCTAATTTTGTTGGAATACTTTATTATTATGTGTGTGGCTTATGTTTTATACAGGGATGTATGTATAAACTTAAAATATGGCAGTTGATTTTCTTTGCTTGCTTAGCTAGAACAGGCTAACTGACAGACTGCTTGAATGTTTGTGTAAATTTAGCTCCAGTGTTGTAGGCAGAGGGAAACACGCGCCTTTTACTTGCTGCGTAGTTTCCTCTCTCTATCGGTCATGTGACTTCTCTCTGCTGTCGGATATATTCACGGAGCGGAGCTTCATCATTGAATTTCAGTCTCTTCAGTGTCGATCTACTATATGATCGTTTTAGAGACTTCTGGCAACCAAATTGTGTATACGTGTTACGGTAAGCCTGATTGTTTTATTATTTTAAAGAATTTTTGCATAACGTTAAGCGGCTGTGGTATTAAAAAAATTTAAAGTGACAGTGTATTTAAAAAATTTCTACAATTTGGAGAATCTTTTATTTAGTATTATGGACATGGACCAAGACTCTGTGTCTTTTGACAAATGCTTGTTATGCTTTGAGGCACAAATTGTTTTGCCTTTGCAATTCTGTGCTGCATGCTTAGCTAGAACACTTCAATTTAAAGATAAATTGTTGCCCTCTGAGCCCAATGTCTCTCAGGATGATACTGTTCAGGCAATGCCACAGCTCTCTTCTCAAATGTCCCAAGCCTCTATGGCGTCACATACAGTGCCCTGCAGTTCTTCTCAGCCACCTGGAGAAGTTTATTTGCCTGCAGATTTTGCTGCACAGGTATCTTCTGCTGTATCTGCGGTATTATCTGCTTTTCCTTTGCTGGGAAAACCGGCTGCCAGCAGGGGAGTGTCAATCAACCCAATCGTACAAGATCAGGTTGAATTGCAGCGATGTGTGTCTGCCTGCTCAGAGCAGGCGGACAGGTTATGGAGCAGCGGTCTTTAGACCGCTGCCTCATAACTGGTGTTTCTGGTGAGCCTGCCGGCTCGCCAGAAACACAGGCCCATCCGGAGCTTGATAAATGGGCCCCATAAGCTTGAACACCTTTGTGTACTGTTAAAGAAGGGATTGGCTACTTTGGACGACTCAGATACTTCTGTCATTGTCTTTGTAAAAAGTCTAGTAAACTTAATAAATACTATGATGTTCCTTCTTCTGTGGAATTTTTCCTGTCCCAGACCGTGTGACAGAGATTATTTCACAGGAATGGGAGAAGCCAGGGATTCCTTTCTCCCCATCTCCTGTATTTAAAAAGATGTTTCCTGTTGCTGACTCCATTAAAGATTCTTGGCGCACAGTGCCTAAAGTAGAAGGGGCTATTTCTACTCTGGCTAAGAGAACTACGATCCCTATAGAGGATAGCTGCTTCTTTAAGGATACTATGGACAAAAAGCTGGAAGCTTATTTGAAGAAGATGTATGTTCATTAAAGGACCAGTCAACACATTAGATTTGCATAATCAACAAATGCAAGATAACAAGACAATGCAATAGCACTTAGTCTGAACTTCAAATGAGTAATAGATTTTTTTATAACAAATTTCAAAGTTATGTATATTTCCACTCCCCTTGTACCATGTGATAGCAATCGGCCAATCACAAATGCATATATAGTCAGTGAATTCTTGCACATGCTCAGTGGGAGCTGGTGACTCAAAAAGTGTAAATATAAAAGACTGTGCACATTTTTTTTAATGGAAGTAAATTGGAAAGTTGTTTAAAATTACATGCTGTATCTGAATCATGAAAATTTAATTTAACCTGAGTGTCCCTTTAAGGTCTTCAATGGCAACCTGGAGTTTGTATTGCCACAGTAGCAAGTGCGGCATCTTATTAGTGCGACACCTTGTCTGAATCAATTTTAGTAGAGACTCCATTGGAGGAGATACAAGATAGGATTAAGGCTCTCAAACTAGCCAATCCCTTTATTTGTTATTATTGTTATTATTGTTTAATTGTTATTATTTTGTTATTATTATTATTGTTGTTTAATTGTTATTATTTTGGATATTTTTTTTTTAGTTTTGGGGTGGGTTTTTCTTTTTAGAATAGCCATTTTTTTATTTTTAATGGGCAGCAAAAAAGCTGAATGCCCTTTTAAGGGCAATGCCTATACAAATGCGATTAGGTTTTACTTTATTTTTATTTTGTGGGTTTGGGTTTGTATACTGTTAGGGGGTTTTTGTTTTTCTTTCGTAGAAAAAAGCTGATATCTTTAGGGCGATATCTTTAGTGTTTTTTATTTTTTGTAATGTTAGGTTTTAGTGTAAAGCAACTTAGGTTTTATTTCACAGGTACGTTTGTATTTATTTTAACTAGGTAGTTAGTAAATAGTTAATAACTATTTACTAACTAGTCTACCTAGTTAAAATAAATACAAACGTACCTGTGAAATAAAAATAAAACCTAATCTAGCTGCAATATAACTATTAGTTATATTGTAGCTAGCTTAGGTTTTTTTCACAGGTAAGTATGTATTTAGTTTTAAATAAGGTATTTTTTAGTTAATAATTGTAACTTTAATTTAGCTCTATTTTAATTATGTTAAAGTTAGGGTTACGGTTAGGTTTAGGGGTTAATATAGTTTGATTTAGGTTGTTGCAATGTTGGGGGCTGGTGGTTTAGGGGTTTATAGGTTTATTTAGTGTTAGTGATGTGGGAGGCCTGAGGTTTAGGGGTTAATAACTTTATTTAGTGGCGGCGATGTCTGGGAGCGGCAGAATAGGGGTTAATAGATTTATTATAGTGTGGGCGATGTTGGGGTGCAGGGGAATAGGCGTTAATAACTTTTTAGTATAGTGGCGTCGATATCAGGAGCGGCAGATTAGGGGTTAATATATTAATTTTGGTGGCGGCGATATCTGGAGCGGCAGATGAGGGGTTAATAACATTATGTAGGTGTCAGCGATGTCGGGAGCAGCAGATCAGGGGGATGTTTAGACGTGGGGTTTATGTTAGGGTGTTAGGTTTAAACCTAACTTTTTTTCCCCCATAGACATCAATGTGGCTGCGTTACGGAGCTTTTTATTCCGCGATCGCAGGTGTTAGTTTTTTTCCAACACGCTCTCCCCATTTATGTCTATGGGGAAAGCGTGCACGTGCACGTCAAAACAGCGCTTGTATTTTGTGCGGTACGGAGCTCAACGCAACCATATTGCACGCACAAGGTGGCTGTTTCAAAACTTGTAATGGCAGCGCTATGGAGGGTGAAATAATGGAACTTTTTGTTGCGTTCATTAAAGATCCTCCAACGCGCATAACTCGTAATCTACCTGAATGTTTGTTAATTATTTTATTTGCTTATATTCACCATTATAATTGGTATAATTGCTTATAAATGGTACTAACTATAATACCTTGTTCTTTATTCTCTAAAGGGTCTTTACTATTATTTTTGTATTCCCTTTCTATCATCTTTACATCCTCATAGTTGCTCATAATTATCTTATCATTATTTCCCTATCAGAAAATCTTTTGCTTAAAATTTTAGCTTGTTCTTCATAGTCTATGATTTTAGAACAATTCTTTCTTACTCTTAAGAATTGTGCTTTTGAAATATTTTCTTTCTATCTCGTCAGATGGCAGCTATTAGCATGAATGAAATGATTCAAATCCACTTTCTTAAAGAAAGTTTTAGTTTTCAATCTATTAGATTCTATTTCAATATCCAGATCTAGGACTGAAATTCTTTCCTTACTCGTTTCATACGTGAATTTTAATCCTTTGTCATTCTTATTCATTGGCCTCTATTTTTCAAGATGTCAACCACAAATACGCTGGAATTCCGCAGCGTATTTGTTGCGAGCCTGATTCTCCTTAGTTATCAAACCCTACAGACCGGCAAAAGTAGAATTTAGTGATGTAACATACGATCCGCCGGTCTCAGTCCGACACAGATCGATGCTTACGTCACTCCAGATGTTCTGAATGCAAGTTCGGCACAATCTGACTACTTTTGCTAGTTATCAAATAACTACCAGGTACGCTCGGCACTTTTCCGGCCCAGCGTACCTGGTTTTGAATCTGCCGCCCTGGAGGTGGCAGATGCCATAGGAATCAATGGGAGTCTGAAAGCAGTGAAAGCTCATGTTCGCTGCTGCCCGATATCCCATTGATTCCTATGGTAATGTCTACACCTAACACCCTAACATGTACCCCAAGTCTAAACACCCCTAATCTGCCCCCCCTACACCGCCACCACCTACATTATACTTATTCGCCCCTAAACCGCCGCTCCCGGAGCCCACCGCCACTCTAATAAACTTATTAACCCCTAAACCGCCGCTCCCGGACACCGCCACAACTAAATAAATTGTTTAACCCCTAAAACACCGCTCCGGACCCCGCCACAACTAAATAAATTGTTTAACCCCTAAACCGCCACTCCCGGACCCCGCCGCAACTTAATAAATTATTTAACCCCTAAACCGTCGCTCCCGGACCCCGTCGCAACTAAATAAATTGTTTAACCCCTAAACTGCTGCTCCCGGACCCCGCCGCAACTAAATACAATTATTAACCCCTAAACCGCCGCTCCCGGAGCCCACCGTCACCAAAATTATATTTATTAACCCCTAATCTGCCCCCCCTACACCGCCGCCACCTACCTATATTTATTAACCCCTAATCTGTTGCCCCCAACTTCGCCACCACTATAATAAATGTATTAACCCCTAAACCTAAGTCTAACCCTAACCCCCCCTAGCTTAAATATAATTTAAATAAATGTAAAAAAATATTCCTATCATTAACTAAATTATTCCTTTTTAAAACTAAATACTTACCTATAAAATAAACCCTAAGATAGCTACAATATAACTAATAGTTATATTGTAGCTAGCTTAGGGTTTATATTTATTTTACAGGCAACTTTGCATTTATTTTAACTAGGTAGAATAGTTATTAAATAGTTATTAACTATTTAATAACTTCCTAGTTAAAATAAAGACAAATATACCTGTAAGATAAAACCTAACCTAAGTTACAATTATACCTAACACTACACTATAATTAAATAAATTAACTAAACTAAATACAATTAAATAAAATTTAATAAAATTATCTAAAGTACAAAAACCCCCCACTAAATTACAGAAAATAATAAAATAATTACAAGTTTTTTAAACTAATTACACCTAATCTAATCCCCCTAATAAAATGAAAAGCCCCCCCCAAAATAATAAAAAGCCCTACCCTATACAAAATTACAAATAGCCCTTAAAAGGGCCTTTTGAGGGGCATTGCCCCAAAATAATCAGCTCTTTTACCTGTAAAAAAAGTACAATACGCCCCCAACATTAAAACCCACCACCCACATAACCAACCCTACTCTAAAACCCACCCAATCCCCCCTTAATAAAACCTAACACTAACCCCTTGAAGATCACCCTACCTTGAGAAGTCTTCACCCAACCGGGCCGAAGTCCTCAATGAAGCCAGGCGAAGTGGTCCTCCAGACGGGCAGAAGTCTTCATCCAAGCCGGGCAGAAGAGGTCCTCCAGACGGGCAGAAGTCTTCATCCAGGCGGCATCTTCTATCTTCATCCATCTGGCGCAGAGAGGCTTCATCTTCAAGACATCCGACGCGGAGCATCCTCTTCATTCAATGGCGACTGAAGAATGAAGGTTCCTTTAAGTGACGTCATCCAAGATGGCGTCCCTTCAATTCCGATTGGCTGATAGAATTCTATCAGCCAATCGGAATTAAGGTAGGAAAAATCCTATTGGCTGATGCAATCAGCCAATAGGATTGAAGTTCAATCCTATTGGCTGATCCAATCAGCCAATTGGATTGAGCTTGCATTCTATTGGCTGTTCCTAATGTTCTAAGATTCATAAGGGGCGCTAGGTGTACTTTTTCTGTGATCTCTCCTTGTGAGATCTCTGCTTTTGGTGTGTCCCTTAAAAAATGGGCTGAGTGTGTTACATGTTTCTGTTCTCTGGTTTCCCTAATAGGTTCAGGGATTGCTCCCTGTGCTAGTGGACGGTATCTATTTCTTAGGGGTATTCTCAAATTACGTTCCTCTTTCTTTTGGGTTTTATTATGAGGTTTATTATAGAATCTATTTTTGTATCTGCCCTCTCTCCATACTCTGTTATCATATCTATCAGCCTTCCCTCCGTTATGGGGATATCTATTGTAGTGATTATACTCATCTCTGTCATAGAAGGGATTTGTATTATTACTATTGTAGGAGTATTGGGAGTTGTGGTAAGGAATTTCCCTCAATTCATCATCCCTATCATTGTGGTTTCTCTATGTATTATGGGGGGGGGGGTTCTTCCCTGCTTTGGACATCACTATATGGTCTATAGTACTCTAAATTGGCACCATTCTTATTTGTCTTATTGTTACCACTTATCTGTGTGTGGGTTGGAGTATGATGTGAATTTTGTGTAGACATATTTGTCACGCCGCACTGCTCCTTTATTCAGTGCGCCACTCTGTTGCTATGGCTGTTGCCATAGACACAGCGATTGCTGTGAGCGTGTGGCGATGACGTCATCGCCGCACGTCAATTCCCTCTCATACTGGTTGGATCCTCAGACTCTCCTCAGCATGAATCGGCGCCTATGTAAGTACTGGTATTCTTTATACTCACTACCCAAGTAGAGGACTTACTCTGTGTGCTCCTGGGTGCTATTTACTATTGTTGCTTGATTACCTTATTGCTGAACTTTGCCTGTCTGACCACTCTGCTGTTTAACCCCTGAACTGCTGGATACCTTGTTGCTGAACTTTGCCTGAAATTCAGAAAGTAAGGTGCCTGTACTCAGTTCTGCTTCCAATGTTGCCCTTCCTCATAAGTCTGATGAGGAAGATACTTTCTGAGGGTGAAATCTCAGATTCGGACAATTCCTTCTTCTGAGACTGAGGTGGTATCCTTCAGATTTAAGCTTGAACACCTTTGTGTATTGTTAAAGGAGGTTTTAGCTACTTTAGATGACTCCTGTTGTTGTCAATCCTAAGAAATCTAGTAAACTTAATCTAGTAAACTTAATTCCTGTACCGGACCATGCTAGGGAGATTATCTCACAGGAATGGGAGAAACCAGGGGTGTCTTTTTCCCTGTCTCTTATTTTTAAGAAAATGTTTCCTGTAGTGGACTCCATTAAAGACCCTTGGTATACTGTACCCAAAGTTGAAGGGGCCATTTCCACTCTGACTAAGAGACCCACTATTCCTATTGAGGATAGCTGCTCTTTTAAGGATCCGAAGGACAAGAAGCTGGAGGCTTATTTTAAAATTTTTTATGTACATCAAGATATCCAATGGCAACCTGTGGTGTGTATTGCCACCGTAACTAGTGCGGCATCTTATTGGTTCGACACCTTGTCTGATTCACTTCTAGTAGAGACTTCCTTGGATGAAATTTAAGATAGGATTAAAGCTCTTAAGTTGGCCAATTCCTTTATTGCAGATGCCATTTTACAGGTTGTTAGATAGGAGCTAAAACTTCTAGTTTCGCTGTCCTAGCCCACAGGGCGTTATGGTTTCTGGTGATTCCTT
This sequence comes from Bombina bombina, assembly GCF_027579735.1. Lineage (NCBI taxonomy): Eukaryota > Metazoa > Chordata > Amphibia > Anura > Bombinatoridae > Bombina > Bombina bombina. The sequence goes on along the minus strand of NC_069502.1, from coordinate 63,262,801 downwards.
ACAAGGGCAAAACCTTGTTTGGACCCGGTTTGGCAGAAATTATCTCTGATATTACGGGTGGATAAAAAGAATAGGCCTAAAGGACGTCAGAGTAATTTTTGTTCCTTTCATAACCTCAGAGGAAAGCCTTCCACTTCTTCCAAGCAAGAACAATCCAAGTCTTCTTGGAAAACCAATCAGTCTTGGAACAAGGTGAAACAATCAAAGAAAACCGCAGCTGATTCCAAATCAGCATGAAGGGTTTGCCCCCGATGCAGGATCGGATCAGGTGGGGGGCAGACTTTCTCAGTTCTCTGAAGCCTGGATACAATATGTCCCAGATCCCTGGACTGTGTATATAGTATCCCGGGGTTCCAAATTGGAATTCAAGACTTTTCCTCCCAGAGGCAGATTCCATCTCTCAAGATTATCTGCAGACCAGATAAAGAGAAAGTCGTTCTTGAAATGTATACAACATCTTTCCTCCCTGGGAGTGATAGTTCCAGTGCAGGAACAGGGTCTCGGGTTCTACTCCAACCTATTTGTGGTTCCCAAAAAAGAGGGAACTTTCCGTCCCATTCTAGACTTGAAGTGTCTAAACAAGTTTCTCAAAGTCCCATCCTACAAGATGGAGACATACTCTCCATTCTTCCTTTAGTACAAGAGGGTCAGTTCATGACAACCATAGACCTAAAGGATGCGTATCTTCCTGTTCCTATTCACAGGGACTATCACAGATTCCTGAGATTTGCCTTTCTGGACTAACATTTCCAGTTTGTGGCCCATCCATTTGGTCTAGCCACAGCTCCCAGAATTTTTTTAAAGGTTCTGGGGGCTCTTTTGGCAGTGATCCGTTTTCGTGGAATTGCTGTGGATGACATATTGGTTCAGGCGCCATCTTTCAACAAGCAAAGTCTCACAAAGAGATATTGTTTTCTTTACTTCTTTACCACGGATGGAATGTGAATCTGGAAAAAAGCTCCCTTTCCCCTGCTACAAGAGTAGTGTTCTTAGGGACTATAATAGGTTCTCTATTGATGAAGATTTTTCTGAGGTCAGGAAAAACAAAATCATTTCCTCTTGCCTCTCTTCAGGCTACTGCTCATCCTTCAGTGGCTCAATGTATGGAGGTAATCAGTCTGATGGTGGCTTCCATGGACATCATTCCTTTTGCTCGATTCCATTTGAGAGCTCTCCAGTTGTGCATGCTCAGACAATGGAATGGCGACCATGTGGATCTATCTCAGAGAATAGAGTTAGATCAGTCATCAAGGGACTCTCTCCTGTGGTGGATTTCTTAGGAACATTTGTCTCTGGGCACATGCTTTCGGAGACCTTCATGACCACAGACGCCAGCCTGTTGGGCAGCAGTCTGGAACTTGTTAAAAGCTCAGGGCCTTTGGAGTCTGCTCTTCCCATCAACATCATGGAGTTGAGGGAGATTTACAATGCTCTATTGGCTTGGCCTCAGTTGCCCTCAGTCCAGTTTATCAGGTTCCAGTCAGATAACATAACCTATGTGGCTTACATCAATCACCAGGGAGGAACTCTGAGTTCCTTAGCCATGAAGGAGGTTATTCAGATTCTTCAGTGGGCAGAGACCCACAATTGCTGTCTATCTGCCATCCACATTTTAGGAGTAGACAACTGGGAAGCGAATTTTCTGAGCAGACAGAATTTTCATCCCGGGAGTAGGAACTCCATCCGGAGGTGTTTTCCAGCTTAGTCCTCAATTGGGGGGTGCTGGAGTTAGATCTGATGGTGTCCTGTCAGAACACCTAGCTTCCAAGGTACGGTTGAAGAGATCCGTAGGCTGTTCTGATAGAGGCTCTGGCAGTTCCTTGTTTTTTTAGGTTGGCATACCTGTTTCCTCCGTTTACTCTCCTTTTACGAGTCATTGCTCGTATCAAACAGGAGAGGGCGTCAGTGATTCTAATAGCCCCTGCATGGCCTCGCAGGATCTTGTTTGCAGACCTAGTGGAGATGTAATCTCTCCCACCTTGGAGACTACCTCTCAGGAAGGACCTCCTGATTCAGGGTCCCTTCCTTCATCCAAATCTCATTTCTCTAAAGCTGACTGCTTGGTGATTAAACGCTTAATTCTGTCTAAGCGTGGTTTTTCTGAGTCGGTCATTGAGACCATGATTCAGGCTCGCAAGCCTGTTACTAGAAAGATTTACCATAAGATATGGCATAAATATCTTTATTGGTGTGAATCCAAGGGCTACTCTTGGAGTAGAATAAGAATTCCTAGAATTTTATCTTTCTTCAGGAAGGCTTGGAGAAGGGATTGTCAGTCAGTACCCCGAAGGGTCAGATTCCTGCTTTATCTTTTTTACTACATAAACATTTGGCGGATGTGCCAGATGTGCAATCTTTTTGTCAGGCTTTGGTCAAAATCAGGCCTGTCTTTAAGTCTGTTGCTCCTCCTTGGAGCCTTAACCTTTTTCTTAAAGTTTTACAGCTGGTTCAGTTTGAGCTGTTGCATTCCATAGATATTAAGTTGTTATTGGAAGGTTTTGTTTCTTGTTGCTATCTCTTCTGCTCGAAGAGTCTCGGGAACTCTCAGCTTTGCAGTGTGATTCCCCTTATCTTATTTTTCATGCCGATAAGGCGGTTCTTCGTACTAAGTTAGGTTTTCTTCCTAAGGTTGTTTCTAATATAAATATCAATCAGGAAATTGTTGTTCCCTCTCTGTGTCCTAATCCTTCTTCTTCCAAAGAACGTTTGTTACACAATTTGGATGTTGTACATGCTCTTAAATTCTACTTACAGGGAAATGTAAAGGTCAGAAAGCTACTGCTACTACTCTTTCTTTTTGGTTACGAAGTATAGTTCGATTGGCTTATGAGACTGCTGGATAGCAGCCTCCTGAGAGAATTGCAGCTCATTCCACCAGAGCTGTTTCCTCTTCTTGGGCTTTCAAAAATTAAGCTTCTGTGGAACAAATTTGCAAGGCTGCAATTTGGTCTTCTCTATATAGTTTTTTCCAAATTTGATACTTTTGCTTAGGCTGAGGCTTCTTTTGGGAAAAAGGTTCTTAAAGCGGTGGTGCCTTCTGTTTAGGACTGCCTGTCTTGTCCTTCCTTATTTATCTGTGTCCTCTAGCTTGGGTATTGGTTCTCAACAGTAATTACTCAAGCCGTGGACTCACCATATCTTAGGAAAGAAAAACAAAATTTATGCTTACCTGATAAATGTATTTCTTTCTGGATATGGTGAGTCCACGGCCCCACCCTTTATTTTAAGACAGTTGTTCTTTTGACTATAACCTCAGGCACCTCTACACCTAGTGCTACTCGTTTTTCTCCATTTCCCTTCGGTCGAATGACTGGGGGTTGTGGGTAAGGGAGTGACACTTAACAGTTTATCTGTGGTGCTCTTTGCCTCTTCCTGCTTGCCAGGAGTGATATTCCCAACTGTAATTACTCAAGCCATGGACTCACCATATCCGGAAAGAAATACATTTATCAGGTAAGCATAAATTTAGTTTTTTTTATATGAACACACACTGTATTTATATGTATATAATTTATACACTCTGGTTAATGAAAGCAAATTAAAACCAATGAAGGGCTGAATGGTTGCCTTTAGGCCTGAGGATGGACACCCATTGTTACATTTTTACATGGCAGGGGTGAAATTTTTATTTGTAATTTAGGATTCAACTGATACTGATTACTGATAAGCCAGGCACACACTTACATGAAGGGGCATTTGTATAGAGATGATGTTGAATAATCCAAAAATCTAACAGCCATAGTAAAATGTAGGAGATGTTCTCTCAGAATGTGTAAGGGTTTGTAATGTAAACATCTGATACCATGATCTTGATAAGGTGTGTGTGTGTGTGTGCATGCACTCTGCAGTAAGAAACAATGACAATATGATTTAAAGTAACATTATGGTCACAAGGCATCCGAGTCTCATTTTATTTTACCATTAATACGTATACCAAATAAATGTGGAGTAATTAACACTGGCAGAGGAAGCAGGAGACATGAGGGTACAGTAACATTGACAGCAAAACAGGTCACCTTGCACTCTGGGATGAAACTAGTAAGGTTGAATCTGTAGCAAATACATTATTGTGCACTGGTTAGCATTCTGCAGAGATTCTGGCCTGCTAACCAATAATTGATAGACACCAACATAGATAAACAGACTGCACATAATATTGGTGTATAAAATAAAGTAATTGGGCTTATCCTATTATAAGATGTTTCACAAACACCTTTAATTGCAAGGACTATTTTCCCTTGTGTGTAGACATGTATTTCCTTTGCAAACCTCAAGAGTAAGCCACACAGAAATGTAAGCACCATGTGTTCTACACATTGCATAGTGATCACACAGCAGGACAGCATGATTTAGTGTATTGCAGGAAGTGTTACTACCCATTACTAGAGGCTCTCACTAGCCCTCCAATCAGACTGTGCTTCAGCTCCTCCCACCAGCAGCAGCAGTGTTTACTGAAGCATTTCTGTTCTCTGTCTAGGGGGAACTTAGTTCCACCTGCAAAAATAGTGCAGAAACTCTGTTCTAATGCGTTCCCACTTGACTTGACCCCTGCTTTTAACTCTTTAAATGGACCAATATTGAAAGTAACTAAATCTGCTCTCTGTCTATGAGTAAATTAAGAGAGGAAAATGGAGGCATCAAGTGCAGGTGCTTTGCTTAAAGGGACTGAATACACCAATTTTCATATAACTGCATGTAAAAGACTACTATCAAGGTACTGAAATACAAATCCAGTATAACACCTTTTAAAAACTTACATAGAAGCTCCCAGTTTAGCACTGTTGATGAGGCTAGGCTGGGACATCCAGTTAAAGGGGCTGAAAAAGCAGCAAGAGCAAACACTCCCCTCCCCTTCATATGAGATGACCCATTACACAAACAGGAGCAAGCAGGAATCTGTAGACATGGATCTGATTTGGGGCTTGGTTAGGAGTCTGAAAATCAACACAAGGATATTAAAAAAATATATATATATATATATATACATTGTTACTAAAACATCCCCAGATGGGCTATATAAATGGATGATCTACAAAACATTTATGCAAAGAAAAATCTAGTGTACCATGACCCTTTAAAACAAAGAATAGGTCACTTTGGAGACTGGTTGTTGATCTGGGAGGCAGAATAAAAGTCATATGTCCCCTCACCCACTGTCTGATGCCCATCTCAGCTTTAAATGGCAGAAAATAAAATATATACAAAGTATACTGTATTTACTTGTCTCACTTGCTGTTCCGTGTCACTGTTGGAACAATGAGGCTGTTGTATGTTGCTTTGTGCAGTGTAAAGTAGATAAGCAGGATATTAGATGTACACTCTCTCTGCTGATGGCAAAGAACAGATTGAAAGATAAATTTATACTGTATTCTCTCGATGTCACCAGTCTCTACACCGCTATTACACATGAGAGTGGCTTAGGGGCGGTCAGGTTGGTATTACACTCCTGTGGTGTATATAATGATGGTCAAATTCATTTTCTTTTACAACTATTGGAGATTGTGCTTTATAATAACTATTTCCTCTTTGAGGACTCCTTTTTTCCGCAATTACAGGGTACGGCCATGGGCTCCAATGTCGCACCCAATTATGCCAATATTTTTATGAATTCCTTTGAGGAAAAATTTGTGTTTGAAAATGAATTGTTTCGTCAGTGTGGCGCAACCTGGTGGCGCTACATTGACAACAATTTTGGTGTTTAGGTTGGCGACATTGGAGCCCTGGAGTTGTTTGTTAATGAACTTAACTGGTCAACCAATTATATTAAATTTAAACTGACATGGTCTGAGACCAAGACAGATTTCCTTGATGTATCAGTGATTAAGCAAGGAAATTGTTTCAGTACAGATATTTATTGTAAAGAAACGGACCGTAATAGCCTATTGAAATATGATAGTGCTCATCAACAATCACTCATAAAATCTCTTCCCCGAAGTCAACTACTAAGGGTAATAAAAATTGTATCCAATGATAAAATTCTCCCTTTAAGGTTAAAAGAAATGGGGGATAAATTCCTGACTCGGGGTTACCCTAAGAATTTGGTTGATCAGGTTATTACAGAGGTTTCATCTATCCCTAGGGAGGAATTAATCACCAAAAACATTGCTAGGGTAAAAGATAAGAGACTTACTTTTGTCTCTGAATACTGCCAGGAGAGTAATCAAATCACTAAGATAATATGCAAACATTGGTATTTGTTGGGTGAGTGTAGGGCAGATAGAGTAATTTATTTTACCACCTATGCCAGCCTTTTAAGAGAAATAAGAATCTGAGAGATACATTGATAAGATCAGACATTGGTTCCAAGAAAAGTTTAAAACAAAAATATATCACAGAAAAACATCTATTTTAATACCCCTGCCTCTGTTGCATTAACTGCAGTTCAGTGATCAAAGGGCCCTATTTCACACATCCATTGACTGGGCATAAATTCAAACATAATGCACACTACACGTGTCTCACGTCTTATGTTGTTTATCTTATCAAATGCCCTTTGTGGGTGTGGTTACGTCGAGGAGAGCACCAGACGTATTAAGGATCGTATAAATGAACATAAGAGCAACATAAGATGTGAGATCATGACAGCGCCGGTGGCACATTTTTTGGAATTTGGCCACCAGATAAATCAATTACATTTTCAAGTAATTGAAAAAATAGAGACCCCCTATACGAGGAGGTAATAGGGACTTGCTCTTGAAACAACGTGAAGATTTTTTGATATTCAAGTTAGACACTTTGGAACCAAGAGGGTTAAACAGGGAGATTGATTGGTCCATTTTCTATTAATACATCTTTATTTATATGGTTGTTTGGGAATTGATTCAGTGGCCTCTATTTATCAAGCTGTCTACTTTCTAGCATTCGCCAGCACCAATACGCTCACCTAAGCTCGCCTAACATTGCCGCCGCGGACCTGAATACGTTTGCCAAATTTATCAAGAAAGCTGTCAAAAAGCCACGCACCAAGTACGGTGTGATGAGCAGCAGACTGTTGTTAACTGAGAGTCATCGATCTTGCTGCTCATCGGTTTATTCGCAGCTTTCTTGCTAGCCTGTCACTAAGCACCCACACTATACTACACTGTTTTACCCCCTAAACCGCCGCTCCCGGAGCCCCCGCAACTAAATAAACTTATTAACCCCTAAACTGCCACTCCCGGACCCCGCTGCAACTATAATAAATATATTAACCCTTAAATCGCTGCTCCCGGACCCCGCCGCCACCTACTTTATACCTCTTAACCCCTAATCTGCCGCCCCTATACCGCCGCCAGCTACATAAAGTTATTAACCCCTATCCTGCCGATCCAGGACCCCGCCACAACTAAATAAAATGTTTAACCCCTAAACCACTGCTCCTGGACCCCGCTGCAACTAAATAAAATGTTTAACCCATAAACTGCCGCTCCCGGACCCCGTCGCCCCCTACATTAAACTTATTCACCCCTATCCTGCCCCCCCTACACCGCTGCCACTATATTAAAGTTATTAACCCCTAAACCTAAGTCTAACCCTAACCCCCCCCTAACTTAAATATTATTTAAATTAATCTAAAAAAAAATACTATTATTTTACAGGCAACTTTGTATTTATTTTAACTAGGTACAATAGTTATTAAATAGTTATTTCCTATTTAATAACGACCTAGCTAAAATAAATACAAATTTACCTGTAAAATAAATCTTAACCTAAGTTACGCTATACTACAATTAAATAAATTAAATTAATTAAATACAATTACCTACAATTAAATTAAATTAACTAAAATTAACTAAAGTACAAAAACAAACAAACACTAAATTACAGAAAATAAAAAAATTACAAGAAGTTTAAACTAATTACGCCTAATTTAAGCCCCCTAATACAATAAAAAAGCCCCCCAAAATAATAAAATTCCCTACCCTATACTAAATTACAGTAGTATTTGCGGGTTTTTGCGGGGCATTGCCCCAAGTAATCAGCTCTTTTACCTGTAAAATAAGAAATACAACCCCCCCAACATTAAAACCCACCACCCACACACCCAACCCTACTCTAAAACCCACCCAAACCCCCCTTAAAAAACCTAACACTAACCCCCTGAAGATCACCCTACCATGAGCCGTCTTCACCCAGCCGGGCCTAAGTCTTCAACGAATCCGGGCAAAGTGGTCCTCCAGATGGGCAGAAGTTTTTATCCAATCCGGCCAGAAGAGGTCCTCCAGATGGGCAGAAGTCTTCATCCAAACGAATGACTGTTCCTTTAAATGACGTCATCCAAGATGGCATCCCTTGAATTCCGATTGGCTGATAGAATTCTATCAGCCAATCGGAATTAAGGTAGGAAAAAGCCGATTGGCTGATGCAATCAGCCAATCGGATTGAAGTTCAATCTGATTGGCTGATCCAATCAGCCAATAGGATTGACCTTGCATTCTATTGGCTGATAGGATTTTTCCTACCTTAATTCCGATTGGCTGATAGAATCCTATCAGCCAATCGGAATTAGAGGGATGCCATCTTGGATGACGTCATTTAAAGGAACCTTCATTCGGACTTAGGACGTCGTTAGAAGAGGATGGATCCGCGCCGGCTGCTTCAAGATGGACCCGCTCCGGATGGAAGAAGATAGAAGATGGCGCCTGGATGAAGACTTCCGAGCCTCTGGAGGACCTCTTCTGGCCAGATAGGATGAAGACTTCGGACCCTCTGGAGGACCTCTTCTGGACGGATCGGTGATACCTGGCTGGGTGAATACAAGGTAGGGAGATCTTCAGGGGCTTAGTGTTAGGTTTTTTAAGGGGGGTTTGGGTGGGTTAGATTAGGGGTATGTGGGTGGTGGGTTGTAATGTTGGGGGGGTATTGTATGTTTTGTTTTACAAGCAAAAGAGCTGATTTCTTTGGGGCATGCCCCGCAAAAAGCCTTTTTAAGGGCTGGTAAGGTAATAGAGCTGTTAACTTTTTATTTTAGAATAGGGTAGGGCATTTTTTAATTTTGGGGGGCTTTGTTATTTTTTTAGGGAGCTTAGAGTAGGTGTAATTAGTTTAAAATTCTTGTGATCTTTTTTTATTTTTTGTAATTTAGTTTAGTTGATTTAATTGTAGGTAATTGTAGGTAGTTTAGTTAATTTATTTATTGATAGTGTAGTGTTAGGTTTAATTGTAACTTAGGTTAGGATTTATTTTACAGGTAATTTGGTAATTATTTTAACTAGGTAGCTATTAAATAGTTAATAACTATTTAATAGCTATTGTACCTAGTTAAAATAAATACAAAGTTGCCTGTAAAATAAATATAAATCCTAAAATAGCTACAATATAATTATTCGTTATATTGTAGCTATATTAGGATTTATTTTACAGGTAAGTATTTAGCTTTAAATAGGAATAATTTATTTAATAAGATTTAATTTATTTCGTTAGATAAAAATTATATTTAACTTAGGGGGGTGTTAGTGTTAGGGTTAGACTTAGCTTTAGGGGTTAATACATTTATTAAAGTAGCGGCGAGGTCCGGTCGGCAGATTAGGGGTTAATACTTGAAGTTATGTGTCAAAGATGTTAGGGAGGGCAGATTAGGGGTTAATACAATGTATTATAGTGTTTGCGAGGCGGGAGTGCGGCGGTTTAGGGGTTAAAACATTTATTATAGTGGCGGCGAGGTCCGGTCGGCAGATTAGGGGTTAATAAGTGTAGGTAAGGTAGCGGTGACGTTGGGGGGGGCAGATTAGGGGTTAATAATTATAATGTAGGCAGGGCCGCCATTAGAAATTTTGGGGCCCCTGACTCAACCATTGAACAGGCCCCCCCCCTCCTTTGACATGTGCAATTTTTGACCAAGTGACTAAAACGTATATGCACTTTATTCTTAATTGCTTATTTAAACTTGGAAATGTTGCAAAGGTAGTAACATACAAACACACAGACACACTCATTCACTGAAACACACAAACACACTCACACATAAGGATTCACATATAGACACTCTAGCAGACACGCAAAGAAACACACTCAGACACAGAAACCCAAACAGACACTTAGCACTTGTTTACATTGACCTGACAAGTAATGAGGTAAACTACAGTTTTGTAAAAAAAGGAGATTTAGAAAACAAAATATGGAGTTCTGATTATCTTTTTTGTAAAGGAAGATGACAACTAAATTATGACAACAGCATGCAGTGGCTGAAAGGAAGGGCCCTGAACTGCCTAAACAATAATTTAAAGGTTAAATGGTGCAGTGGTTACTTCCGGAAAGGTCTTGTTAGTCTCAAAGTCTGTAGAAAGATGTGAATAATTAGTATTAAGGTCAAAATGTCCTAAAAAGGAACAGACAATGGACACACACACACAAACTCAAACTTGCACATACACCCAAGGAAACACCGACAGAGACAGCCTCAGAAAACACACAAAGACATATACACACATACACACACAGAGACACCCACAGAAAACACACAAAGACATACACACACACACAGAGAGACAACCACATGAAAAACACAGAAAGACATACATACACACACCCTCACTGAGACATCCACAGAAAACACACAAAGACATACACACACCCTCACAGAGACACCCACAGAAAACACAGACATACATACATACATACACACACACACACCCTCACAGAAACACCCATAGAAAAAGCTCAAAGACATATGCACACACCCTCACAGACATCCACAGAAAATGCACAAAGACATACACACCCACCCTCACAGAGAGACCCACAGATAAAAAATACATACACATAGAGACACAAACCAAAGCACAAAGACATAAACACATACACCCACAGAAACACTCACAGGAGGAAACATTTATGCACCTTACATCCCCTAAATCAACAGTGTGTGACATGCATGATAAAATAAAATGCAGAAATTAAGAGATCACTTTTTAAAGAATCATATTTGTAAATGTGCAAACAAAAATAATTCTGTGAATTCAAAATTGTACATTAATGAGCTGGGTAGATGGCTAGATGAAGAAAAGTACATTTAAAAGGTTGACATATGTTTGTTTGTTTTTTTCCCATTTTCTCCAACCAAGAGCACCACTTCAAATATAGTGTACAAATTTTCCCATCTGTCAGCTGTACTTATGGATTTTGAAAATGCTGTACTCTATATGGTCTTGGTGGGACCATAAACTGTGGTACTCATACCATTAGATCTGGTTAAATGCAGGATTTAGGCTTGTTGGTATGTATTTCAAAACTAAGTCAGCTGTAGTGTAAACTGAACAGTTTTAAGTTAACCTGTCTCATTTCAAACACTGAGCAATCTTAGTCTGAGAGTATAAATTTTTATGCAGATGTAAAAATCTTAGATAAAATGCCTCCTTGCATCTGGAAAGTCCTTGCATAAAGGGGCAGTAAACTGGAATGTAATATATATATATATATATATATATATATATATATATATATATATATATATATATATATATATATATATATATATATAAAATGCATATCTGCCAAAAGGGCATCTACCATTTGTGTATTGAGGAGGAAACATTTCTGCATGGTTTTAAATATAAAATTTCTACAGCATTGTCAAATAATCATAAATACACTGCTGCTAAAAAAATGTGTTTTTATGGACCCCTAGCCCCACCATACAACTACTACCACACTGAAGTTACAATCCAAAATTGCACAAAGAAATAAAAAACATTTGCTAAGTAAGTCCTAACTCCTCTTCAAATGAAAGTGATCTGCCGTCTGACTCAGGCACACACTGTACAAAGTGCCAAGTCTGTCTCACACTGAGCATAGTGGTTTAGTGCACACTAAGAAATCCTCTCAAATGCTAATACTTTACTCCTTGTAATAACATTTCCCATGCTCAATTAGCACTCTGCTGTAGTACCAACTGGTGGCTGCCAAAATTAATTTTTTTATATTTTTTTTTCGTTTTTGCTTCATGGGGCCCCCCTGGCTCATTGGGCCCCTGACAGGAGTCACCCCTGTAACCCCCTGATGGCGGCCCTGAATGTAGGTGTCGGCGACGTTGGGGACAGCAGATTAGGGGTTCATATGGATAATATAGGTTGCGGCGGTGTCCGGAGCAGCAGATTAGGGGTTAATTGTATAATGCAGGTGTCAGCAATAGCGGGGGCGGCAGATTAGGGGTTAATAAGTGTAAGGTTAGGGGTCTTTAGACTCGGGGTACATGTTAGGTTGTTAGATGCAGACTTAGGAAGTGTTTCCCCATAGGAAACAATGGGGCTGCGTTAGGAGCTGAACGCTGCTTTTTTGCAGGTCTTAGGTTTTTTTGCAGCTCAAACTGCCCCATTGTTTCCTATGGGGGAATCGTGCACAAGCACGTTTTTCCAGCTGGCCGCTACCATAAGCAACGCTGGTATTTAAAGTTGAAGTGGCGGTAAATATGCCACTACGCTCCCTTTTTGGAGCCTAACGCAGCCCTTCAGAGAACTAAATACCAGCGTTATTTAAAAGGTGCGGGGGGAAAAAACACGCGTAGCTAATGCACCCCTTTGGCCGCAAAACTCTAAATCTAGCCGATAGTTTTTATTTGTATATAACAATGTGATTTTCCTGATATGTATATACTCCTAGCCTGAGCTAATTTTGTAAATTGATTAAGTGACTTAATAGAACAATTGAGAGTGTTATAAATTAAGGCTTTGGGTTTCACAATGATATCACATGACTAAGGGGACCCCCATGTTTGAATAAAGGGATTTTTATGCTGACACTTCACTGCTGTTTTTTGTCTATTTGGATAGTGGGCTTGACAGTGGCTCACAGACGTCAGTACACCTGGTTCAAGTGCTGGTCTTTCCTGGATTTTGAAAGATGAATTGCATCAGCATCACACAGCATGGATACTGTGAGTAAACTGTCAGCTTGATGACACATCAACAAATTATTTTAACAGCCCCAAAAAGACATTTGTATAATCTGCTATGAAGTGATAGAATTGGCTCATTTATTTACCACTTTACAGTTTATGCTGTTTTCAATATTCACCTACAGTATAGCTAACACAGAACAGTGACATCTATGTTATTTAAGAGTCAGATAATCTATATATATATATATATATATATATATATATATATATATATACTGTATATATACTTCTCCACACCAGAACCACTACTTATCCACACTGCACCCACTACTTATTCACAACGCACTCATTATTTATCCACACCACAACTGCTACTTATTTACACCACACCCACTACTTATCCACACTGCACCCCCTACTTATCCACACCGCACCCACTACTTATCCACACTGCACCCATTATTTATCCACACCACAACTGCTACTTATTTACACCACACCCACTACTTATCCACACTGCACCTATGTTTAGCATATGTTTAGACATTTTGAAAAACCTTAATGTTCAGTAACTTTTAATATTTTTTATTTGACATAATAAGAAATAAATATTTTTAATACAATTATTAAAAGCATATACATATACTGGTCATTTGGCACATTGGCTAGTATTTATCTAACTCACATTATGCAAAAACTGAGTAAACCAAGACAGGTTCAATCTAAGGCAGCAGGGAAATGAGGCAGCAGGGACATGAGGCAGCAGGGATATGAGGCAGCAGGCAAATGAGACAGCAGAAATATGAGGCAGTAGATATATGAGGCAGCAGGGACATGAGGCAGCAGGAATATGAGGCAGCAGGGACATGAGGACGCAGGGACATGAGGCAGTAGAGATATGAGGTAGCAGGGACATGAGGCAGCAGGGATATGAGGCAGCAGGCAAATGAGACAGCAGAAATATGAGGCAGTAGATATATGAGGCAGCAGGAATATGAGGCAGCAGGAATATGAGGCAGCAGGGACATGAGGACGCAGGGACATGAGGCAGCAGTGACATGAGGCAGCAGTGATATGAGGTAGCAGGGACATGAGGCAGCAGGGACATGAGGCAGCAGATATATGAGGCAGTAGATATATGAGGCAGCAGGAATATGAGGCAGCAGGAATATGAGGCAGCAGTGACATGAGGCAGCAGGGATATGAGGTAGCAGGGACATGAGGCAGCAGGGACATGAGGCAGCAGGGACATGAGGCAGCAGGAATATGAGGCAGCAGGGACATGAGGCAGTAGAGATATGAGGTAGCAGGGACATGAGGCAGCAGGAATATGAGGCAGCAGGAATATGAGGCAGCAGGGACATGAGGATGCAGGGACATGAGGATGCAGGGACATGAGGCAGCAGGGACATGAGGCAGCAGGGACATGAGGTAGCAGGGATATGAGGCAGCAGGCAAATGAGACAGCAGAAATATGAGGCAGTAGATATATGAGGCAGCAGGAATATGAGGCAGCAGGAATATGAGGCAGCAGGGACATGAGGACGCAGGGACAAGAGGCAGCAGGGATATGAGGTAGCAGGGACATGAGGCAGCAGGGACATGAGGCAGCAGGAATATGAGGCAGCAGGGACATGAGGACGCAGGGACATGAGGCAGCAGGGACATGAGGCAGCAGGAATATAAGGCATCAGGGACATGAGGACGCAGGGACATGAGGCAGTAGAGATATGAGGTAGCAGGGACATGAGGCAGCAGGGACATGAGGAAGCAGCCACATAAAGCAGCAGGCAAATGAGGTATCAGGGACACAAGGCAGCAAAGAAATGAGGCAGCGGGGGGAGTGTCTAGATGGCGGCCATGATGGGATGTAAAAATAGCAGCTCCTAACGTTTTAGGGGATAATCCGCCGATTATTTATGTTGTAAATACAAATCTACTACTATAACACATAGATACTGCCTCTAGAAGTGTTGCTGTATCTATTGAGACCACTATCACAGAAATCATCTCAGCTGGGGCTAATCCAGACAGTTAGAGAGGCGAGGCGGCGGCCTTGTAACATCGGCCCTATCGGCCTTTGTGACCGCTGCTTCATAACTGCTGTTTCTGGCGAGTCTTCAGACTCGCCAGAAACAGGGGCCATCAAGCTCCATACAGAGCTTGTTAAATAGAGCCCCATGTCTTGTCTTGGACAATGGCATTGGGTATTGTAGTGGTCTCCTCCTACCTATTTAAGTCACTTGTTGCTCAATTACTTTTGTATTGTAAGCTCATAAATATAGTTACCACAAACTACTTTGTACGATGTAACTATGCATATCCATTATCTTTATGTCATCCTATTATTATGGTACAAACCATACTTACTGAGATCATCAGATGAAACAACTCCTGGATTCAGATATGCAGATATGTAAATTTTACCCTCTAATTCCAAGCTCTATTAACCTTTACTATAAGCGGTGCTTATCCGCTGATATAACCAAGCATTTAGTCTTTATTCACCCATTATGGTGAATATCTTAGCGGTATTAATCCGCTACGTTGTATCAATCATATTTTATATCTATTCCATTATAATTGATGTTATATATTTTATAGTAAAACTTGTATCTCTCAGTTAAGATAATGTTATCAATCTAGGATGTTCAGAATAAAGTATGACTCTACTAGGCAGTATATCTGGACAAAGAGGTACTACGGTATCCTTCTACAAAAAATAAAAAATCTAAGGTATCAATGTAAGACCTGAAATGTATATATGAGTGGCTTACTAGTATTATAGTATACCATGTTTATGCAATACCTCAGGTGTTTTTTCTAGGAAATTTGTTAATCTTGAGGTTGCTCATGTATTTTATTCTTATTTGTATTTTAATTTTTTTATTTTATTTTTCATTTCTACAACAGTTTGTCATCATATTGTGAGAATAATATTCAGGATGTAATGCTATGAATATTGTATGGAAAAATACCTTAATAAAAAAACTTTGATTATAAAAAAAAAAAGAAATGAGGCAGCAGAGATATGATGCAGCAGGGATAGGAGGAAGAAGGGATATGAGGCAGCAGGGAGATGAAGCAGCAGGGAGATGATGCAGCAGGGATATGAGGCAGCAGGCATAAGAGGCAGCAGGCATAAGAGGCAGCAGGGACATGAGGCAGCAGGGACATGAGGCAGCAGGGACATGAGACAGCAGGCACGAGGCAACATGTACATGAGGCAGCAGGAAAATGAGGCAGCAGTGACATGAGGCAGCAGGGACATGAGGCAGCAGGCACATGAGGCAGCAGGCACATGAGGTAGCAGGCACATGAGGCAGCAGGCACATGAGGCAGTAGGGATGTGAGGCAGCAGGGACATGAGACATCAGGGACATGAGGCATCAGGGACATGAGGCATCAGGGACATGAGGCATCAGGGACATAAGGCAGCAGGGACATGAGACAGCAGGCACATGAGGCAACATGTACATGAGGCAGCAGGAAAATGAGGCAGCAGGAAAATGAGGCAGCAGGGACATGAGGCAGCAGGCACATGAGGTAGCAGGCACATGAGGCAGCAGGCACATGAGGCAGTAGGGATATGAGGCAGCAGGGACATGAGACAGCAGGGATATGAGGCATCAGGGACATGAGGCAGCATGGATATGAGGCATCAGGGACATGAGGCAGCATGGATATGAGGCATCAGGGACATGAGGCAGCATGGACATGAGGCATCAGGGACATAAGGCAGCAGGGACATGATTCAGCAGGGATATGATTCAGCAGGGACGTGAGTCAGCAGGGATATGAGGCAGCAGCGATATGAGGCAGCAGGGACACAAGGAAGCAGGGACATAAGGCAACAGGGACATGAAACAGCTGGGATATGAGGCAGCAGGGATATGAGGCAGCAGGGACATGAGGCAACAGGGATATGAGGCAACAGGGATATGAGGCAGCAGGGACATGAGGCAGCAGGGAAATGAGGCAGCAGGAACATGAGGCAGCAGGGACATGAAACAGCAGGAACAAGAGGCAGCAGGGAAATGAAGCAGCAGGGACATGAGGAAGCAGGGATATGAAGCAGCAGGGATACGAGGCAGCAGAAACATGAGTCAGCAGGGATATGAGGCAGCAGGGACATGAAACAGAAGGGAGATGAAACAGCAGGGACATGGGGCAGCAGGGACATGAGGCAGCAGGGATTTGAGGCAGCAGAAACATGAGGCAGTTTATTTATAGATATACTCTTTTCTCAGACAATTTGACATTTGGTAAACATAAACCATGCAGCAGAACAGGTAATAAAGGCTCTTTATAGATCACTTGCCAGACCTTATACTTGTGTACAGCTCTAGAGACCATGGCCTCTAGTTATCAAGCCGTCAACCGCAAATACGCTGGAATTCCGCAGCGTATTTGTGGCGAGGCTGATTCGCTGTAGTTTATCAAGCCCTACAGACCGGCAAAAGTAGAATCTAGTGACGTAACCATACGATCCGCCGGACTCAGTCCGACACAGATCGATGGTTACGTCACTCCAGATGTTCCGAATGCAAGTTCGACACAATCTGACTACTTTTGCTAATGTGTGTGTGGGTGGTGGGTTTTAATGTTGGGGGGGTTGTATTTCTTTTTTTATTTAGGTAAAAGAGCTGATTACTTTGGGGCAATGCCCCGCAAAAAGCCGTTTTAAGGGCTGGTAAAAGAGCTGATTACTTTGGGGCAATGCCCCGCAAAAGACCCTTTTAAGGGCTATTTGTAATTTAGTTTAGGGTAGGGAATTTTATTATTTTGGGGGGCTTTTTTATTTTATTAGGGGGCTTAGATTAGGTGTAATTAGTTTAAACTTCTTGTAATTTTTTTTATTTTCTGTAATTTAGTGTTTGGTTTTTTTGGTACTTTAGTTAATTTTAGTTAATTTTATTTAATGTTAGGTAATTGTAGTTAATTAATTTAATTTATTTAATGATAGTGTAGTGTTAGGTGTAATTGTAACTTAGGTTAGGATTTATTTTACAGGTAATTTTGTAGTTATTTTAGCTAGGTAGCTATTAAATAGTTAATAACTATTTAATAGCTATTGTACCTAGTTAAAATAAATACAAAGTTGCCGGCGATGTTAGGCGAGCGTATTGGGGCCGGCGAATGCAGGTAAATACGGAGCTTGATAACTAGAGGCCCATATGTCAAGACTGATATAATTAAACTACAAACTGTTGAGGCTTCTAAACTGGCATGTGGACCACATAAGAAAATCTGTGAGCTCAGTGTCTATAGAGGAGAAAACAGATAGGTGATATGATAGAAACAAACACCTAGATTACGAGTTTTGCGTTAGAGGCTATGCGGTGCTAACGAGCAGTTTATGCTCACCGCTCACTTACAGACCGCGCTCGTATTACAGGTTTTTACAACCCAGACAAGAAGTGAGCGTTGAGCAAAATTTTGCTCCTTACCGCACCCCAATACCAGCGCTGCTTACGTTAGCGGTGAGCTGGTGTAACGTGCTCTTGCACGATTTCCCCATAGAAATCAACGGGGAGAGCCGGCTGAAAAAAAACACCTGCAAAAAAGCAGCGTAAAGCTCCCTAACGCAGCCCCATTGATTCCTATGGGGAAATAAAAGTTATGTCTACACCTAACACCCTAACATGAACCCCGAGTCTAAACACCACTAATCTTACACTTATTAACCCCTAATCTGTGGCCCCCGACATCGCTGCAACCTACATTATATTATTAACCCCTAATCTGCCGCTCCGGACACCGCCGCCACCTACATTATATTTATTAACCCCTAATCTGCCGCCCCCTATGTCGCCCCCACCTATCTACATTTATTAACCCCTAATCTGCTGCCCCCAACGTCACTGCCACTATAATAAACATATTAACCCCTAAACCGCAGCACTCCCGCCTCGCAAACATTAGTTAAATATTATTAACCCCTAATCTGCCGGCCCTAACATTGATGCCACCTACCTACATTTTTTTAACCCCTAATCTGCCACCCCCAACGTCGCCGCCACTATATTAAAGTTATTAACCCCTAAACCTAAGTCTAACCCTAAACCTAACACCCCCTAACTTAAATATAATTCAAATAAATCTAAATAAAATTACTATAATTAACTAAATTATTCCTATTTAAACTAAATACTTACCTGTAAAATAAACCCTAAGCTAGCTACAATATAACTAATAGTTACATTGTATCTAGCTTAGGGTTTATTTTTATTTTACAGGCAAGTTTGTATTTATTTTAACTAGGTAGAATAGTTATTAAATAGTTATTAACTATTTAATAACTACCTAGCTAAAATAAATACAAACTTACCTGTAAAATAAAACCTAACCTAAGTTACAATTACACCTAACACTACACTATAATTAAATGAATTCCCTAAATTAAATACAATTAAATAAAATTATCTAAAGTACAAAAAAAACCCCCACTAAATTACAGAAAATAATAAACAAATTACAAGATTTTTAAACTAATTACACTTAATCTAATCCCCCTAACAAAATAAAAAAGCCCCCCCAAAATAAAAAAGCCCTACCCTACAATAAATTACAGCTCTCTTACCTGTAAAAAAATTATAAATCTGCCCCCCAACATTAAAACCCACCACCCACACAACCAACCCTACTCTAAAACCTACCCAATACCCCCTTAAAAAAACTAACACTAACCCCTTGAAGATCACCTTACCGGAAGAAGTCTTCATCCAACCGGGCCGAAATCCTCAACGAAGCCTGGAGAAGTCTTCATCCAAGCCGGGCTAAGTGGTCCTCCAGACGGGCAGAAGTCTTCATCCAGACGGCATCTTCTATCTTCATCCATCCGGCGCAGAGCGGGTACATCTTCAAGACATCTGACGCGGAGCATCCTCTTCAATCGATGGCTAACACAGAATGAAGGTACCTTTAAGTGACGTCATCCAAGATGGCATCCCTTCAATTCCAATTGGCTGATAGAATTCTATCAGCCAATCGGAATTAAGGTAGAAAAAATCCTATTGGCTGATGCAATCAGCCAATAGGATTGAAGTTCAATCCTATTGGCTGATCCAATCAGCCAATAGGATTGAGCTCGCATTCTATTGGCTGATTGGATCAGCCAATAGGATTGAACTTCAATCCTATTGGCTGATTGCATCAGCCAATAGGATTTTTTCTACCTTAATTCCGATTGGCTGATAGAATTCTATCAGCCAATCGGAATTGAAGGGACGCCATCTTGGATGACGTCACTTAAAGGTACCTTCATTCTGTGTTAGCTGTCGATTGAAGAGGATGCTCCGCGTCGGATGTCTTGAAGATGGACCCGCTAGCTACGCGCTGGATGGATGAAGATAGAAGATGCCGTCTGGATGAAGACTTCTGCCCGTCTGGAGGACCACTTCGCCCCGGCTTGGATGAAGACTTCTCCCGGCTTCGTTGAGGACTTCGGCCCGGTTGAAGACTTCTCCCAGTAAGGTGATCTTCAAGGGGTTAGTGTTAGGTTTTTGAAGGGGATATTGGGTGGGTTTTAGAGTAGGGTTGGTTGTGTAGGTGGTGGGTTTTAATGTTGGGGGGGATTTGTAATTTTTTTTACAGGTAAAAGAGCTGATTACTTTGGGGCAATGCCCCACAAAAGGCCCTTTTAAGGGCTATTTGTAATTTATTGTAGGGTAGGGCTTTTTTTATTTTGGGGGGGCTTTTTTATTTGGTTAGGGGGATTAGATTAGGTGCAATTAGTTTAAAAATATTGTAATTTGTTAATTATTTTCTGTAATTTAGTGGGGGGGTTTAGATAATTTAATTGAATTTAATGTATTTAATTGTTGTTAAATTAGTTAATTTATTTAATTATAGTGTAGTGTTAGGTGTAATTGTAACTTAGGTTAGGTTTTATTTTACAGGTACTTTTGTATTTATTTTAGCTAGGTAGTTATTAAATAGTTAATAACTATTTAGTAACTAGTCTACCTAGTTAAAATAAATACAAACTTGCCTGTAAAATAAAAATAAACCCTAAGCTAGCTACAATGTAACTATTAGTTATATTATAGCTGGCTTAGGGTTTATTTTATAGGTAAGTATTTAGTTTTAAATACAAATAATTTAGTTAATGAGAGCAATTTTATTTAGATTTATTTAAATTATATTTAAGTTAGGGGGCGTTAGGGTTAGTCTTAGATTTAGGGCAGACGGCAGATTAGGGGTTAATAAATGTAGGTAGGTGTCGGCAATGTTAGGGACGGCAGATTAGGGGATAATAATATTTAACTAATGTTTGCGAGGCGGGAGTGCGGCGGTTTAGGGGTCAATATATTTATTATAGTGGCGGCGATGTCCAGTTCAGCAGATTAGGGGTTAAAAATTTAATTTTTGTGTTTGCGATGTGGGGGGGGCCTTGGTTTAGGGGTTTATAGGTAGTTTATGGGTGTTAGTGTACTTTTTAGCACTTAAGTTAAGAGTTTTATGCTATGGCGTTGTCGTGTAAAACTGTTAACTACTGATTTTAAAATGCGGTACCAGTCTTGACAGGAGAGGGTATACCGCTCACTTTTTGTCAGACTCGTAATACCGGCGCTGTGCAAGTCCCATTGAAAAAAGAGGATATGCAATTTATGTAAGTGGAATTGCGGTATTTCCAAGTCTGGACAAAAAAGTGAGCGGTACACCTGTACCTGCAAGACTCGTAATACCAGCGGGCGTTAAAAAGCAGCATTGGGACCGGCCAATGCTGTTTTTTAAGCCTAACGCACAACTCGTAATCT
This sequence comes from Bombina bombina, assembly GCF_027579735.1. NCBI lineage: Eukaryota > Metazoa > Chordata > Amphibia > Anura > Bombinatoridae > Bombina > Bombina bombina. Next base: position 63,241,225 of record NC_069502.1, on the reverse strand, counting down.
AGCCGAAAGTATATTAAGGGACATACTAAAGGTGAGGATGACACTATTCTTTTACAAAAAGAAAGAGCAACAGCAAAATAAATGACCATGATCTCAAGTTAGAAGCTGGCAGGTTCAGGAGCAATTTCTTGAGCTGGTAAAGACAAATACTTTAAAGGAAATATATATAGGACTATCCTGAGAATTAAAGAGGAAATGCAAAACATTGCATGATTCAGACAGGGAATGGAATTTAATGACACTTTAAAATTAATTTCTATTATCAAATTTACTTTGTTCTATTCATAGCCTTTGTTGAAAATATTCTAATCAGCAACAAAGCACTACTGGGAGCTGCTACTGCTATGAGTCTGTTATTTATTCTGAAATAATAACAATTACATTTGTTATAACTATGTTGAAGTGCTTATATATGCTATTTAAATGGAGGGGTATTTTTTTTTTAGATGTTTAACCCTTTAAAAGAAGTCAGGCACGTAGTAAATGGAGAAAATCTCGCAGATTTATTATGCAGCGGGTGCTGCATTCTACGCCCGAGCCTGAAACGGAAGTTGAGAAGCAGCGGTCGCAAGACCGCTGCTCCTTAACTTCTCAACCACCTTTTAGGTGGGGACTGCAATCATACCGATCCGATCGGGATGATTGACACCCCCTGATAGTGGCCGATTGGTGGCGAGTGTGCAGGGGGGCGGACTTGCACAAGCATTTCACAAGAAATGCTTGTGCAGTGTTAAATGCTGACAGCATATTTTGTCAGCATTTAGCAAGGTGTGCGGCGTTATTTTGAGTTTGCCCCTCCCCCTGCAAACAATAACACTCTTGTGGTTACAAGTTGTTGGTAAAAATGTTTAACCAAAGCATTTTAATCCCTTTATGACAGCCACTGTACCATGTACGTCGGCCCACTGTAGTGCTTCCGGGGCTGTAGGAAAGCAGGTCTCTTTGGAAAAGGAGCGTCTGCGCTATTTGTGCATGACTCAGACAACATGAATTTAGTTCCGCATCTTAAAGATATGTATTATCTGAGGGAAATGACCCACCTGCACTATCTAACAAGAATAATCTTGTGGCACACTAAACTACTGTTCGCACCATATATATTAACAATTGATCCGTAACAATTCCTCTTGCACTTTTTGCTCATCATAATCTAGGTAAAAATGTTGTAATGAAATAGAATTTTATTTTCACTAGAATGTGTATTTATGTCTGACAAATGGTTTTGTATGTCTAGTATAGAACATTATCTGTATTTTTAGGGTGTGTATATTGTATGTTTGGGGTGCGCATTAGAGGGAATAATAAAGCAAAAAACGGTAGCGTTCCGTCACAAATCTTTACTTTTAACTGAATTATACATTCAAGAAAGAAAAAAATCATCAATAAAAATATTTCTAACCATTTATAAGCACTAGTCTGGCCGATGCCCAAGACGGCGGTTCACGCGTTTGACTAAATGTGATTACAGAGGCCGCTACATCTTCTGCAGTGTGTGGCCGAGAGAGAAGTAAGAATGAAAAAAACTGATTGTGTTGGAAGTGAAATATAGTGGAAGACTGGGAAATAAAGATCAGAGAAATGAGAGAGGAGTGGGGAATTCATGTGTCTGTTACTGACAGGTCCTAGTCTTTGTTTTCATATATGTCCATAAATGTATTATTTATTGTATCTGCCTCTCTGTCTATAACAGCAAATGTTAGAAAAGAATGAGCCTTCAGATAAGCATACAAAACTCTCTCATTTCTAAAAAAAAACATTTTTTTTCTTTCCTGATTCAGATAGAGCGGCAATTTTAAGCAACTTTCTAATTTACTCCTTTTATCAATTTTTCTTCATTCTCTTGGTATCTTTAATTGAAAAAGCAGGAATGAAAGCTTAGGACGGTCCAATTTTGGTTCAGAATCCTGGATAGTGAGACCTAAATTTAGCCACAAATCAGCAAGAACTACCTAGGTGCTGAACCGAAAATGGGCCGGCTCCTAAGCTTTCATTCCTGCTTTTCAAATAAAAATACCAAGAGAACGAAGAAAAAATTTAAAATAGGAGCTCCTCCCACCAGCAGCAGCAGTGTTTACTGAAGCATTTCTGTTCTCTGTCTAGGGGAAACTTAGTTCCACCTGCAAAAATAGCGCAGAAACTCCGTTCTAATGCGTTCCCACTTGACTTTACCCCTGCTTTTAACTCTTTAAATGGACCAATATTGAAAGTAACTAAATCTGCTATCTGTCTATGAGTAAATTTAGGGAGGAAAATGGAGGCATCAAGTGCAGGTGCTTTGCTTAAAGGGATTGAATACACCCATTTTCATATAATTGCATTTAAATGTAATGAAATACAAATCCAGTATTACACCTTTTAAAAACTTACATAGAAGCTCCCAGTTTAACACTGTTGATGAGGTTAGGCTGGGACACCCAGTTAAAGGGGCTGAAAAATCAGCAACAGCAAACACTCCCCTCCCCTTCATATGAGATGACCCATTACACTAGCAGGTGCATGCAGGAATCTGTAGACTTGGATCTGCATCTGATACTTTGGGGCTTAGTTAGGAGTCTGAAAATCAACACAAGCACCTAGATTACGAGTTTTGCGTTAGAGGCTGTGCGGTACTAACGAGCAGTTTATGCTCACTGCTCACTTACAGACAGCGCTGGTATTATGGGTTTTTACAAACCAGACAAGAAGTGAGCATTGAGCAAAATTTTGCTCATTACCGCACTCCAATACCAGCGCTGCTTTCGTTAGCGGTGAGCTGGTGTAACATGCTCGTACACGATTTCCCCATAGGAATCAACGGGGAGAGCCGGCTGAAAAAAAGTCTAACACCTGCAAAAAAGCAGCGTAAAACTCCTTAACGCAGCCCCATTGATTCCTATGGGGAAATACATTTTATGTCTACACTTAACACCCTAACATGAACCCAGAGTCTAAACACCCCTAATCTTACACTTATTAACCCCTAATATGCCGACCCCGACATCGCCAACACCTACATTATAATTATTAACCCCTAATCTGCTGCCCTCAACATCGCCAACACCTACATTATATTTATTAACCCCTACTCTGCCGCCCCCAATGTCGCCGCCACCTACCTACACTTATTAACCCCTAATCTGCCGCCTAATCAAAATAAAAATTGCTATCATTAACTAAATGATTCCTTTTTAAAACTAAATACTTACCTATAAAATAAACCCTAAGCTAGCTACAATATAACTAATAGTTACATTGTAGCTAGCTTAGGATTTATATTTAGTTTACAGGCAACTTTGTATTTATTTTAACTAGGTACAATAGTTATTAAATAGTTATTAACTATTTAATAACTTCTTAGTTAAAATAAATACAAATTTACCTGTAAAATAAAACCTAACCTAAGTTACAATTACACCTAACACTACACTATAATTAAATTAATTCCCTAAATTAAATACAATTAAATACAATTAAATAAAATTATCTAAAGTACAAAAAAACAAAACACCAAATTACAGAAAATAATAAACAACTTACAAGATTTTTAAACTAATTACACCTAATCTAATCCCTCTAACAAAATAAAAAAGCCCCCCCCAAAATAAAAAGCCCTACCCTACACTAAATTACAAATAGCCCATAAAAGGGCCTTTTGCGGGCATTGCTCCAAAGTAATCAGCTCTTTTACCTGTAAAAAAAAAATTACAAATCCCCCCCCAACATTAAAACCCACCATCCACACAACCAACCCTACTCTAAAACCCACCCAATACCCCCTTAATAAAAGCTAACACTAACCCCTTGAAGATCACCTTACCGGAAGAAGTCTTCATCCAACCGGGCCGAAGTCCTCAACAAAGCCGGGAGAAGTCTTCAACCAAGCCGGGCGAAGTGGTCCTCCAGATGGGTAGAAGTCTTCATCCAGACGGCATCTTCTATCTTCATCCATCCGGCGCGGAGCGGGTCCATCTTCAAGGCATCTGACGCTGAGTATTCTCTTCATCCGACGGCTCTTCTGGAATGAAGGTTTCCAATCAGCCAATAGGATTGAGCTGGCATTCTATTGGCTGTTCCAATCAGCCAATAGAATGCCAGCTCAATCCTATTGGCTGATTGCATTAGCCAATATGATTTTTTCTACCTTATTTCCGATTGGGTGATATAATTCTATCAGCCAATTGGAATTGAAGGAAGGCATCTTGGTTGACGTCATTTAAAGGAACCTTCATTCTAGAAAAGCCGTCGGATGAAGAGGATGCTCAGCGTCAGATGTCTTGCGATGGACCCACTCCGCGCCAGATGGATGAAGATAGAAGATGCCGTCTGGATGAAGACTTCTGCCCGTCTGGAGGACCATTCACCCGGCTTGGATGAGGACTTCTCCTGGCTTCGTTGAGGACCTCGGCCCGTTTGGATGAAGACTTCTCCCGGTAAAGTGATCTTCAAGGAGTTAGTGTTAGGTTTCTTTAAGGGGGTATTGGGTGGGTTTTAGAGTAGGGTTAGTTGTGTGGGTGGTGGGTTTTAATGTTGGGGGGGGATTTGTATTTTTTTTTACAGATAAAAGAGCTGATTACTTTGGGGCAATGCCCCGCAAAAGGCCCTTTTAAGGGCTATTTGTAATTTACTGTAGGGTAGGGCTTTTTTTATTTTGGGGGGGCTTTTTTATTTTGTTAGGGGGATTAGATTAGGTGTAATTAGTTTAAAAATCTTGTAATTTGTTTATTATTTTCTGTAATTTAGTTTTTGTTTTTGTACTTAAGATAATTTTATTTAATTGTATTTAATTGTATTTAATTTAGGGAATTAATTTAATTATAGTGTAGTGTTAGGTGTAATTGTAACTTAGGTTAGGTTTTTTTACAGGTACTTTTGTATTTATTTTAGCTAGGTAGTTATTAAATAGTTAATAACTATTTAGTAACTATTCTACCTAGTTAAAATAAATACAAACTTGCTTGTAAAATAAAAATAAACCCTAAGCTAGATACAATTTAACTATTAGTTATATTGTAGCTAGCTTATGGTTTATTTTATAGGTAAGTATTTAGTTTTAAATAGGAATAATTTAGTTAATGATAGGAATTTTTATTTCGATTTCTTTTAATTATATTTAAGTTAGGGGGTGTTAGGTTTAGGGTTAGACTTAGGTTTAGGGGTTAATAACTTTAATATAGTGGCGGCGACATTGGGGACGGCAGATTAGGGGTTAGAAAATGTAGGTAGGTGGTGGCGATGTTAGGGACGGCAGATTAGGGGTTAATAATATTTAACTAATGTTTGCGAGGCAAGAGTGCGGCGGTTTAGGGGTTAGTATATTTATTATAATGGCGGCGATGTCCCGTTCGGCAGATTAGGGGTTAAAACTTTTTTATTAGTGTTTGCCATGCGGGAGGGCTTCAGTTTAGGGGTTAATAGGTAGTTTATGGGTGTTAGTGTACTTTTTAGCACTTTAGTTAAGAGTTTTATGCTACGGCGTTGTAGTGTAAAACTCTTAACTACTGACTTTAAAATGCGGTACCAGTGTTGACAAGAGAGGGTCTACCGCTCACTTTTTGGCAGACTCGTAATACTGGCGCTATGCAAGTCCCATTGAAAAAAGAGGATATGCAATTTACGTAAGTGGATTTACAATATTTCCAAGTCTGGCCAAAAAAATGAGCGGTACACCTGTACCTGCAAGACTCGTAATACCAACGGGCGTTAAAAAGCAGCATTAGGACCTCTTAACGCTGCTTTTTAAACCTAACGCACAACTCGTAATCTAGCCGATTGTTATTAAAAAAATAAGCAAAAATATACATTGTTACTAAAACATCCCCAGATGGGCTATCTAAATGGATGATCTACAAAACATTTATGCAAAGAAAAATCTAGTGTACCATGACCCTTTAAAACAAAGAATAGGTCACTTTGGAGACTGGCTGTTGATCTGGGGGACAGAATAAAAGTCATATGTCCCCTCACCCACTGCCTGATGCCCAGCACAGCTTTAAATGGCAGAAAATAAAATATATACAAAGTATACTGTATTTACTTATCTCACTTAGTGTTCCGTATCACTGCTGGAACAATGGGGCTGTTGTATGTTGCTTTGTGCAGTGTAAAGTAGATAAGCAGGATAGTAGATGGACACTCTCTCTGCTGATGGCAAAGAACAGATTGACAGATAAATAGCATCAGCATCACACAGCATTGATACTGTGAGTAAACTGTCAGCTTGATGACAGATCAACAAATCATTTTAACAGCCCCAAATAGACATTTGTATAATCTGCTATGAAGTGATAGAATTGGCTCATTTATTTACCACTTTACAGTTTATGCTGTTCTCAATGTTCTACTGATCTTCATCTACAGTATGAATAACACAGAACAGTGACATCTATGTTATTTAAGAGTCAGATAATATATATATACTGTATATATACTTCTCCACACCAGAAACACTACTTATCCATACTGCACCCACTACTTATTCACAACACACTCATTATTTATCCCCACCACAACCGCTACTTATTTACACCACACCCAGTACTTATCTACATTGCACCCCGTACTCATCCGTACCGCACCCACTACTTATCCACACTGCACCTATGTTTAGCATATGCTTGGACATTTTGAAAAACCTTAATCTTCAGTAACTTTTAATATTTTTTATTTGACATAATAAGAAATAAATATTTTTAATACAATTATTAAAAGCATATACATATACTGGTCATTTGGCACATTGTATAGTATTTATCTAACTCACATTATGCAAAAACTGCATAAACCAGGACAGGTTCAATCTAAGGCAGCAGGGACATGAGGGAGCAGGGATATGAGGCAGCAGGGACATGAGGACACAGGGACATGAGGCTGCAGGGACATGAAACAGCAGGAACATGAGGCAGCAGGGACATGAGGCAGTAGAGATATGAGGCAGCAGGGACGTGAGGCAGCAGGAATATGAGGCAGCAGGGACATGAGGCAGCAGGGACATGAGGACGTAGGGACATGAAACAGCAGGAACATGAGGCAGCAGGGACATGAGGATGCAGGGACATGAGGCAGTAGAGATATGAGGCAGCAGGGACGTGAGGCAGCAGGAATATGAGGCAGCAGGGACATGAGGCAGCAGGGACATGAGGACGTAGGGACATGAAACAGCAGAAACATGAGGCAGCAGGGACATGAGGCAGTAAAGATATGAGGCAGCAGGGAAATAAGACAGTGGGGATATGAGGCAGTAGATATATGAGGCAGCAGGGAAATAAGACAGTGGGGATATGAGGCAGTAGATATATGAGGCAGCAGGGACATGAGGCAGCAGGAATATGAGGTAGCAGGGACATGAGGCAGTAGAGATATGAGGCAGCAGGGATATGAGGCAGCAGGCAAATGAGACAGCGGGTATATGAGGCAGTAGATATATGAGGCAGCAGGGACATGAAGCAGCAGGGACATGAGGCAGCAGGTATATGAGGAAGCAGCCACATGAGGCAACAGGGATATGAAGCAGCAGAGACATTAAGCAGCAGGCACATAAGGCAGCAGGCAAATGAGGTAGCAGGGACATGAAGCAGTAGGCACATGAGTCAGCAGGGATATGAGGCAGCAGGGACATTAGGCAGAAGGGATATGAGGAAGCAGGCATATGAAGCAGCAGGGACACGAGACAGCAAAGAAATGAGGCAGCAGGGATATGATGCAGCAGGGATAGGAGGAAGAAAGGATATGAGGCAGCAGGGACATGAGGCAGCAAATAAATAAGGTATCTGGGACAGGAGGCAGCAGGGAGATGAGGCAGCAGGGATATGAGGCTGCAGGGACATGAGGCAGCATGGACATAAGGCAGCAGGGACATGAGAAAGCAGGCACATGAGGCAGCAGGGATATGAGGCAGCAGGGATATGAGGCAACAGGCACATGAGGCAGCAGGGATATGAGGCAGCAGGGACATGAGGCAGCAGCAATATAAGGCAACAGCGATATAAGGCAGCAGGGACATGAGGCAGCAGGCACATGAGTTAGCAGGCACATGAGGAAGAGGGGATATGAGGCAGCAGGGACATGAGGCAACAGGCACATGAGTCAGCAGGGACATGAGGCAGCAGGGATATGAGGCAGCAGGGACATGAGGCAACAGGGACATGAGGCAACAGGGACATGAGGCAACAGGGACATGAGGCAACAGGGACATGAGTCAGCAAGGATGTGAGGCAGCAAGGATATGAGGCAGCAGGGACATGAGGCAGCAGGGACATGAGGACACAGGGACATTAAACAGCAGGAACATGAAGCAGCAGGGACATGAGGACACAGGGACATGAGGTAGTAGAGATATGAGGCAGCAGGCAAATGAGACAGCGGGGATATGAGGCTGTAGATATATGAGGCAGCAGGGACATGAGGCAGCAGGAATATGAGGCAACAGGGACATGAGTACGCAGGGCCATGAGGCAGTAGAGATATGAGGCAGCAGGGATATGAGGCAGCAGGCAAATGGGACAGCGGGGATATGAGGCAGTAGATATATTAGGCAGCAGGGACATGAAGCAGCAGGGACATGAGGCAGCAGGGACATGAGGCAGCAGGGAAATGAGGAAGCAGGCATATGAAGCAGCAGGGACACGAGACAGCAAAGAAATGAGGCAGCAGGGATATGATGCAGCAGGGATAGGAGGAAGAAAGGATATGAGGCAGCAGGGACATGAGGCAGCAAATAAATAAGGTATCTGGGACAGGAGGCAGCAGGGAGATGAGGCAGCAGGGATATGAGGCTGCAGGGACATGAGGCAGCATGGACATAAGGCAGCAGGGACATGAGAAAGCAGGCACATGAGGCAGCAGGGATATGAGGCAACAGGCACATGAGGCAGCAGGGATATGAGGCAGCAGGGACATGAGGCAGCAGCAATATAAGGCAACAGCGATATAAGGCAGCAGGGACATGAGGCAGCAGGCACATGAGTTAGCAGGCACATGAGGAAGAGGGGATATGAGGCAGCAGGGACATGAGGCAACAGGCACATGAGTCAGCAGGGACATGAGGCAGCAGGGACATGAGGCAGCAGGGATATGAGGCAGCAGGGACATGAGGCAACAGGGACATGAGGCAACAGGGACATGAGTCAGCAAGGATGTGAGGCAGCAAGGATATGAGGCAGCAGGGACATGAGGCAGCAGGGACATGAGGACACAGGGACATTAAACAGCAGGAACATGAAGCAGCAGGGACATGAGGACACAGGGACATGAGGTAGTAGAGATATGAGGCAGCATGTATATGAGGCAGCAGGCAAATGAGACAGCGGGGATATGAGGCTGTAGATATATGAGGCAGCAGGGACATGAGGCAGCAGGAATATGAGGCAACAGGGACATGAGTACGCAGGGCCATGAGGCAGTAGAGATATGAGGCAGCAGGGATATGAGGCAGCAGGCAAATGGGACAGCGGGGATATGAGGCAGTAGATATATTAGGCAGCAGGGACATGAAGCAGCAGGGACATGAGGCAGCAGGGACATGAGGCAGCAGGGAAATGAGGAAGCAGGGAAATGAGGCAGCAGGCGCATGAGGCAGCAGGTATATGAGGAAGCAGCCACATGAGGCAGCAGGGATATGAAGCAGCAGGCACATGAGGCACAGGCAAATGAGGTAGCAGGGATATGAACCAGCAGGCACATGAGGCAGCAGGGATATGAGGCAGCAGGGACATGAGGCAGCAAGTATATGAGGCAGCAGGCACATGAAGCAGCAGGGACACGAGATAGCAAAAAGATGAGGCAGCAGGGATATGATGCAGCAGGGATAGGAGGAAGAAAGGATATGAGGCAGCAGGCAGATGAGGAAGCAGGGAGATGAGGCAGCAGGGACATGAGGCAGCAGGGATAGGAGGAAGAAAGGATATGAGGCATCCAGGACATGAGGTAGCAGGGAGATCAGCAGGGACATGAGGCAGCAGGGACATGAGACAGCAGGCAAATGAGGCAGCAGGGATATGAGGCAACAGGCACATGAGGCAGCAGGGATATGAGGCAGCAGGGACATGAGGCAGCAGCAATATAAGGCAACAGTGATATAAGGCAGCAGGGACATGAGGCAGCAGGCACATGAGTTAGCAGGCACATGAGGCAGTAGGGATATGAGGCAGCAGGGATATGAGGCAGCAGGGATATGAGGCAGCAGGGAAATGAGGCAACAGGCACACGAGTCAGCAGGGACATGAGGCAGCAGGGACATGAGGCAGCAGGGACATGAGGCAGCAGGGACATGAGGCAGCAGGGACATGAGGCAGCAGGGACATGAGGCAGCAGGGACATGAGGCAGCAGGGACATGAGGCAGCAGGGACATGAGGCAGCAGGGATATGAGGAGCAGGGACATGAGGCAGCAGGGATTTGAGGCATCAGAGACATGAGGCAGAAGGGATATGAAGCAGCAGGGATAAGAGGCAGCATGGATATAAGGCAGCAGGGACAAGAGGAAGCAGGGATATGAGGCAGCAGGCACATAAGGCAGCAGGCATATGAGGCAGAAGGGACATGAGGCAGCAGGGACATGAGGCAGCAGGGATATGAGGCAGCAACCACATGATGCAGCAGGGACATGAGGCAGCAGGGAAATGAGGCAGCAGGAACATGAGGCAGCAGGAACATGAGGCAGCAGGGACATGAAATATTAGGAACATGAGGCAGCAGGGAGATGAAGCAGCAGGGAAATGAGGAAGCAGGGATATGAGGAAGCAGGGATATGAGGCAGCAGGGAATTAATTTAATTGTAGTGTAGTGTTAGGTGTAATTGTAACTTAGGTTAGGTTTTATTTTACAGGTAAATTTGTCTTTAGTTATTAAATAGTTAATAACTATTTAATAACTATTCTACTTAGTTAATATAAATACAAAGTTGCCTGTAAAGTAAAAATAAACCCTAAGCTAGATGCAATGTAACTATTAGTTATATTGTAGCTAGCTTATGGTTTATTTTATAGGTAAGTATTTAGTTTTAAATAGGAATAATTTAGTTAATTGTAGTAATTTTATTTAGATTTATTTAAATTATATTTAAGTTAGGGGGTGTTAGGGTTAGGGTTAGGTTTAGGGGTTAATAACTTTATTATAGTGGCGGCGACGTTGGGGGCGGCAGATTAGGGGTTAATAAATGTAGGTAGGTGGCGGCGATGTTAGGGCCAGCAGATTAGGGGTTAATAATATTTAAATAGTGTTTGTGATGTGGGAGTGCGGCCGTTTAGGGGTTAATATATTTATTATAGTGGCAGCGATGTCCGGTTCTGCAGATTAGGGTTAAAATATTTATTTTAGTGTTTGCGATGTGGGGGGACCTCGGTTTAGGGGTTAATAGGTAGTTTATGGGTGTTAGTGTACTTTTTAGCACTTTAGTTAAGAGTTTTATGCTACAGCGTTGTCGTGTAAAACTCTTAACTACTGACTTTTAAATGCGGTACCAGGCTTGACAGGAGAGGGTCTACCGCTCACTTTTGGTCAGACTCGTAATACCGGCGCTATGCAAGTCACATTGAAAATATAGGTTACGCAATTGACGTAAGTGGATTTGCGGTATTTCCGAGTCTAGCCAAAAAAAAAGCAGTGTTAAAAAGCAATGTTAGGACCTCTTAACGCTGCTTTTTAAGGCTAACGCACAACTCGCAATCTAGCCGAAAGTATATTAATGGATATACTAAAGGTGAGGATAACACTATTCTTTTACAAAAAAAACAGCAACAGCAAAATAAATGACCATGATCTTAAGTTAGAAGCTGGCAGGTTCAGGAGCAATTTCTTGAGCTGGTAAAGACAAATACTTTAAAGGAAATATATATAGGACTATCCTGGGAATTAAAGAGGAAATACAAAACATTGCGTGATTCAGACAGGGAATGGAATTTAATGACACTTTAAATTAATTTATATTATCAAATTTACTTTGTTCTATTCATAGCCTTTGTTGAAAATATTAGAATCAGCAACAAAGCACTACTGGGAGTTGCTACTGCTATGAGTCTGTTATTTTATGTTGAAGTGCTTATATATGCTATTTAAATGGAGGGTCATTTTTTTAGATGTTTAACCCTTTAAAAGAAGTCAGGCACGTAGTAAATGGAGAAAATCTCGCAGATTTATTATGCAGCGGGTGCTGCATTCTATGCCCGAGCCTGAAACGGAAGTTAAGAAGCAATGGTCGCAAGACCGCTGCTCCTTAACTTCTCAACCACCTTTTAGGTGGGAACTGTAATCATACCGATCCGATCGGGATAATTGGCACCCCCTGATAGAGGCCGATTGGTGGCGAGTGTGCAGGGTGCGGCCTTGAACAAGCATTTCACAAGAAATGCTTGTACAATGTTAAATGCTGACAGCGTATTTTGTCAGCATTTAGCGAGGTGTGCAGCGTTATTTTGAGTTTGCCCCTCCCCCTGCAAACAATAACACTCTAGTGGTTACAAGTTGCTGGTAAAAATGTTTAACCAAAGCATTTTAATCCTTTTATGACAGCCACTGTACCCTGTACGTCGGCTCACTGTAGTGCTTCCGGGGCTGTAGGAAAGCAGGTCTCTTTGGAAAAGGAGCGTCTGCGCTATTTGTGCATGACTCAGACAACATGAATTTTAGTTCCGCATCTTAAAGATATGTATTATCTGAGGGAAATGACCCACCTGCACTATCTAACAAGAATAATCTCGTGGCACACTAAACTACTGTTCACACCATATATATTAACTATTGATCCGTAACAATTCCCCTTGCACTTTTTGCTCATCACTTGTATATCACTGTGTATATTGTATGTTTGGGGTGTGCATTAGAGGGAACATTACACAATAAAGCAAAAAACGGTAGCCTTCGGTCACATATCTTTACTTTTAACTGAATTATACATTCAAGAAAGAAAAACTCATCAATAAAAATATTTCTAACCATTTATAAGCACTAGTCTGGCCGATGCCCAAGATGGCGGTTCACGCGTTTGACTAAATGTGATTACAGAGGCCGCTACATCTTCTGCAGTGTGTGCACAAGAGAGAAGTAAGAATGAAAAAAACTGATTGTGTTGGAAGTGAAATATAGTGGAAGACTGGGAAATAAAGATCAGAGAAATGAGAGAGGAGTGGGGAATTCATGTGTCTGTTACTGACAGGTCCTAGTCTTTGTTTTCATATATGACCATAAATGTATTATTTATTGTATCTGCCTCTCTGTCTATAACAGCAAATGTTAGAAAAGAATGAGCCTACAGATAAGCATACAAAACTCTCATTTCTAAAAACAAAAAAAAACTATTTTTTTTTCTTTCCTGATTCAGATAGAACAGCAATTTTAAACAACTTTCTAATTTACTCCTTTTATTAATTTTTCTTCATTCTCTTGGTATCTTTAATTGAAAAAGCAGGAATGAAAGCTTAGGACGGTCCAATTTTGGTTCAGAATCCTGGATAGTGAGACCTAAATTTAGCCACAAATCAGCAAGAACTACCTAGGTGCTGAACCGAAAATGGGCCGGCTCCTAAGCTTTCATTCCTGCTTTTCAAATAAAAATACCAAGAGAACGAAGAAAAAAATTTATAATAGGAGTAAATTGGAAAGTTGCTAAAAATATTATGCTCTATCTGAATAATGAAAGAACAAAAATTGGCTTTAGTATCCCTTTAACATGATATACATAAAGATTGCTGTAGCAGAAAAATAATTTTCGAGTAGTTTATTTTCTACCTTCTAAATCCCTCTAACACTGCACCCATGAGAGTCTACTGAGAAGTTTAACTTGAAAAAGACGTATTTTTGCAGTATACTTTCATTACCAAAAATGCTTCTAGTAAAAGTTATTACTGTTTTTTACTGTATGCACATATGCTATGAGGGGATGTGCATGCACCAGTATTCACACCCCATGCTTGCTTAGATTGCTGATAATGATGTGTACTGCATGAGCGAAGACTTACTTTGTGTCATAAAAGCCCCTGCTGACTCTCAGAGCAGACATGGGAGCCGATTTACCGCTTCTCCTTAACTTGCCCGACACCTCTGAGGCGGCGGACAGCAATCATCCCGATCGGATATGATCTGGATGATTGACACCCCCTGCTGTGCAGGGGGCGGTATTGCACAAGCAATTCACACGAAATGCTTGTGCAATGATAAATGTCGGCATTTACCGATGTCGGGCGGAAATGATAAATCTGCCCCATGGTGTTTGAATACTGGTGCACGAACCCTCACAGGATATGTGCATAGGTCGCTGAAAAAACAGTAATTACTTTTCCTAGAAGCATTTTTGCCAGTGGACGTATGCAAAAATACTTATTTTTCAATTTGAAATGTACCTGTGCACATTTCAGTTTCCAACCTTTCTTGACAATTGCTTTTCAGAACAAGGATAGGAGGGAATCTCTCAGCAGATAGAAAACAACTCCAGAGTATCTCTGTGGCACAATATTGTTGTCAAAATGTGCTGACTTTTACAGTGATGACAATGTTTTTATTGCATGAGACAATAACGTAGCTCTAAGAAAAGATCTTACAGCCCATAAAGATTACAACGATATTTTTTAGAATATTTAAACTCAGGCTTCTAAAGAATAAATAGTATGCTCAAGTTGTTGCATTACTGATCCTAGATTATTATAGGTTTATCTTTCACAAGGGGGTTATATATATATTGAGATTAAGTCCCACTCGGCAGCCACAAACATGGCAGATCCTGAGCTGAACCATAGAAGGTAATCAACCAATCAAGAGAGGTTATTGCACTACTCCACCAATCACCAGCTGTGCCCTGATTTGGATCTGCAATGCTTGTGGCTTTTAAGTGGGATCTTAAATGGATACTAAACCCATGATTTTAGATAGAGCATGCACTTTTAAGCAACTTTCAAATTTACTCAAATTATGATTTTCTTTTTTTCATTCTCTTGCTATCTTTATTTTAAAGGCAGGAATGTAAAGCTTAGGAGCCTGGCCATTTTAGCTTCAGAACCTTGGATAGCACTTGTTTATTGGTGGCTACATTTAGCCACCAATAAGCAAGCATAACCCAGGTATTGAGCCAAAAAACGGGCCAGCTCCTAGGCTTGCTTAAAATTGGATGCTCTATCTGAACAATTAAAGAAAAAATGTGGGTTCAGTATCCCTTTAACTATGTCTTTAAACCATTTGCAATAAACACATAGGGCTAGATCTGGTTTTGCAAATAAATATCCGAATAATGAATTTTGCACATACCTAGTAGTTATGCTCTGTGCACATTACATGAAACATATTTGAAGAACCATTAAATAGAGCAGACTTGCATAATTAACAAGTGCATAATAAAAGACAATGCAATAGCACTTTGAATTTTAAATGAGTAGTATATTTTGTTCTGACAAATTTGAAAATGTACTTCTATATGCCAGTGAAATGTATCATGTGACAGCCATCGTCCAATCACAGCCTTTTATATAAATACACTGTGCACTTAGTGGATCCTGGTGCACATAAAAATACTGTGCAGTGATTGATAAAGGAAGTAAATTAGTCTCTTAAAACTGCGTGTTCTATCTGAACCATGACATTTTCATTTTGAAGTTAGTGTCTTTCTTTCATGTAATTAGCAAGAGTCCATGAGCTAGTGACGTATGGGATATACATTCCTACCAGGAGGGGCAAAGTTTCCCAAACCTTAAAATGCCTATAAATACACCCCTCACCACACCCACAATTCAGTTTTTACAAACTTTGCCTCCGATGGAGGTGGTGAAGTAAGTTTGTGCTAGATTCTACGTTGATATGCGCTCCGCAGCAAGTTGGAGCCCGGTTTTCCTCTCAGCGTGCAGTGAATGTCAGAGGGATGTGAGGAGAGTATTGCCTATTTGAATGCAGTGATCTCCTTCTACGGGGTCTATTTCATAGGTTCTCTGTTATCGGTCGTAGAGATTCATCTCTTACCTCCCTTTTCAGATCGACGATATACTCTTATATATACCATTACCTCTGCTGATTCTCGTTTCAGTACTGGTTTGGCTTTCTACAAACATGTAGATGAGTGTCCTGGGGTAAGTAAATCTTATTTTCTGTGACACTCTAAGCTATGGTTGGGCACTTTGTTTATAAAGTTCTAAATATATGTATTCAAACATTTATTTGCCTTGACTCAGAATGTTCAACATTCCTTATTTTTCAGACAGTCAGTTTCATATTTGGGATAAATGCAATAATTTTTTCTTACCTTAAAAAATTTGACTTTTTCCCTGTGGGCTGTTAGGCTCGCGGGGGCAGAAAATGCTTCATTTTATTGCGTCATTCTTGGCGCAGACTTTTTTGGCGCAAAATTTTTTTTCTGTTTCCGGCGTCATACGTGTCGCCGGAAGTTGCGTCATTTTTTGACGTTTTTTTTGCGTCAAAAATGTCGGCGTTCCGGATGTGGCGTCATTTTTGGCGCCAAAAGCATTTAGGCGCCAAATAATGTGGGCGTCTTTTTTGGCGCTAAAAAATATGGGCGTCATTTTTGTCTCCACATTATTTAAGTCTCATTATTTATTGCTTCTGGTTGCTAGAAGCTTGTTCACTGGCATTTTTTTCCCATTCCTGAAACTGTCATTTAAGGAATTTGATAAATTTTGCTTTATATGTTGTTTTTTTCTTTTACATATTGCAAGATGTTCCACGTTGCAACTGAGTCAGAAGATACTTCAGGAAAATCACTGCACAGTGCTGGAGCTACCAAGCTAAGTGTATCTGCTATAAACTTTTGGTATCTGTTTCTCCAGCTGTTGTTTGTATTGCATGTCATGTCAAACTTATTAATGCAGATAAAATTTCCTTTAGTACTGTTACATTACCTGTTGCTGTTCCGTCAACATCTAATTTTCAGAGTGTTCCTGATAACATAAGAGATTTTATTTTTTAAATCCATTAAGAAGGCTATGTCTGTTATTTCTCCTTCTAGTATACATAAAAGTCTTTTAAAACTTCTCTTTTTTCAGATGAATTTTTAAATGAACATCATCATTCTGATACTGATAATGGTTCTTCTGGTTCAGAGGTTTCTGTCTCAGAGGTTGATGCTGATAAATCTTTGTATTTGTTCAAGATGGAATTTATTCGTTCTTTACTTAAAGAAGTATTATTTGCATTAGAAATAGAGGATTCTGGTCCTCTTGATACTAAATGTAAACGTTTAAATAAGGTTTTTTAAATCTCCTGTAGTTATTCCAGAAGTGTTTTATCTCCCTGATGCTATTTCTGAAGTAATTTCCAGGGAATGGAATAATTTGGGTAATTTATTTTCTCCTTCTAGACGTTTAAGCAAATTATATCCTGTGCCATCTGACAGATTAGAGTTTTTTGGGACAAAAATCCTTAAGGTTATGGGGCTGTCTCTACTCCTGCTAATGTACTACTATTCCTACGGCAAATAGTACTTCATTTAAGGATCCTTTAGATAGGAAAATTGAATCCTTTCTAAGAAAAGCTTACTTATGTTCAGGTAATCTTCTTAGACCTGCTATATTTTTAGCGGATGTTGCTGCAGCTTCAACTTTTTGGTTAGAAGCTTTAGCGCAACAAGTAACAGATCATAATTTTTATAGCATTATTATTATTCTATAACATGCTAATAATTTTATTGGTGATACGATCTTTTGATATCATTAGAGTTGATGTCAGGTATATGTCTCTAGCTATTTTAGCTAGAAAAGCTTTATGGATTAAACTTGGAATGCTGATATGTCTTCTAAGTCAACTTTGCTTTCCCTTTCTTTCCAGGGTAAATAATCATTTTCGTTCCTTTCCTCACAACAAGGAACAAAAGCCTGATCCTTCATCCTCAGGAGCGGTATCAGTTTGGAAACTATTTCCAGTTTGGAATATATCCAAGCCTTATAGAAACCTATAGCCAGCTCCTAAGTACCTATGAAGGTGCGGCCCTTATTCCAGCTCAGCTGGTATGGGGCAGATTACGTTTTCTTCAAAGAAATTTGGATCAATTCCGTTCTCAATCTCTGGTTTCAGAAACATTGTTTCAGAAAGGTACAGAATTGGCTTCAAGTTAAGGCCTCCTGCTAAGAGATTTTTTTCTTTCCCGTGTCCCAGTTAACACAGCAAAGGCTCAGCATTTCTGAAATGTGTTTCAGATCTAGAGTTGGCCGGAGTATTTATGCCAGTTCCAGTTCTGGAACAGGGGCTGGGGTTTTTTATTTTATCTCTTCATTGTACCAGAGAAGGTCAATTCCTTCAGACCAGTTCCGGATCTATCATTATTGAATCGTTATGTTAGGATACCAACATTCAAGATGGTTACTGTAGGACTATCCTGCCTTTTGTTTAGCAAGGGCATTATATGTCTACAATAGATTTACAGGATGTGTATCTGCATATTCCGATTCATCCAGATCACTTTTAGTGTCTGAGATTCTCTTTTTAGACAAGCATTACCAGTTTTGTGGCTCTACCGTTTGACCTAGCCTCAGTTCCAAGAATTTTTTTCAAAGATTCTCGGTGCCCTTCTTTCTGTATTCAGAGAACAGGGTTTTGGTATTTCCTTATTTGGACGATATCTTGGTACTTGCTCAGTCTTCTCATTTTCGAAGAATCTCATACGAATCGACTTGTGTTGTTTCTTCAAGTTCATGGTTGAAGGATCAATTTACCAATCAGTTCATTGATTCCTCAGACAAGGGTAACCTTTTTTAGGTTTCTAGATAGATTCAGTGTCTATGACTCTGTCCTTGTCAGACAAGAGAAGTTTAACATTGATATCAGCTTGTCAAAACCTTCAGTCACAATCATTCCCTTTGGTAGCCTTATGCATGGAAATGTTGGGTCTTAGGACTGCCGCATCAGATGCGATCTCCTTTGCTCGTTTTCACATGCGACCTCTTCAGCTCTGTATGCTGAACCAATGGTTACTCAAAGATATCTCAATTAATATCTTTAAACCGATTTTACGACACTCTCTGACATGGTGGACAGATCACCATCGTTTAGTTCAGGGGGCTTCTTTGTTCTTCCGACCTGGACTATAATCTCAGCAGATGCAAGTCTTACAGGTTGGGGAGCTGTGTGGGGGTATCTGACGGCACAAGGGGTTTGGGAATCTCAGGAGGTGAGCTTTCCGATCAATATTTTGGAACTCCGTGCAATTTTCAGAGCTCTTCAGTCTTGGCCTCTTCTGAAGAGAGAGTTGTTCATTTGTTTTCAGATAGACAATGTCACAACTGTGGCATACATCAATCATCAAGGAGGGACTCACAGTCTTCTGGCTATGAAAGAAGTATCTCGAATTTTGGTTTGGGCGGAATCCAGCTCCTGTCTAATCTCTGCGGTTCATATCCCAGGTATGGACAATTGGAAAGCGGATTATCTCAGTCGCCAAACGTTGCATCCGGGCGAATGGTCTCTTCACCCAGAGGTATTTCTTCAGATTGTTCAAATGTGGGAACTTCCAGAAATAGATCTGATGGCTTCTCATCTAAACAAGAAACTTCCCAGGTATCTGTCCAGATCCCGGGATCCTCAGGCGGAGGCAGTGGATGCATTATCACTTCCTTGGAAGTATCATCCTGCCTATATCTTTCCGCCTCTAGTTCTTCTTCCAAGAGTAATCTCCAAGATTCTGAAGAAATGCTCGTTTGTTCTGCTGGTAGCTCCGGCATGGCCTCGCAGGTTTTGGTATGCGGATCTTGTCCGGATGGCCTCTTGCCAACCGTGGACTCTTCCGTTAAGACCAGACCTTCTGTCTCAAGGTCCTTTTTTCCATCAGGATCTGAAATCCTTAAATTTAAAGGTATGGAGATTGAACGCTTGATTCTTGGTCAAAGAGGTTTCTCTGACTCTGTGATTAATACTATGTTACAGGCTCGTAAATCTGTATCCAGAGAGATATATTATAGAGTCTGGAAGACTTATATTTCTTGGTGTCTTTCTCATCATTTTTCTTGGCATTCTTTTAGAATACCGAGAATATTACAGTTTCTTCAGGATGGTTTAGATAAGGGTTTGTCCGCAAGTTCCTTGAAAGGTCAAATCTCTGCTCTTTCTGTTCTTTTTCACAGAAAGATTGCTATTCTTCCTGATATTCATTGTTTTGTACAAGCTTTGGTTCGTATAAAGCCTGTCATTAAGTCAATTTCTCCTCCTTGGAGTTTGAATTTGGTTCTGGGGGCTCTTCAAGCTCCTCCATTTGAACCTATGCATTCATTGGATATTAAATTACTTTCTTGGAAAGTTTTGTTCCTTTTGGCCATCTCTTCTGCCAGAAGAGTTTCTGAATTATCTGCTCTTTCTTGTGAGTCTCCTTTTCTGATTTTTCATCAGGATAAGGCGGTGTTGCGAACTTCTTTTGAATTTTTGCCTAAGTTGTGAATTCCAACAACATTAGTAGAGACATTGTGGTTCCTTCATTATGTCCTAATCCTAAGAATTCTAAGGAGAAATCGTTGCATTCTTTGGATGTTGTTAGAGCTTTGAAATATTATGTTGAAGCTACTAAGTCTTTCCGAAAGACTTCTAGTTTATTTGTTATCTTTTCCGGTTCTAGAAAGGCCAGAAAACTTCTGCCATTTCTTTGGCATCTTGGTTGAAATCTTTAATTCATCTTGCCTATGTTGAGTCGGGTAAAACTCCGCCTCATAGGATTACAGCTCATTCTACTAGGTCAGTTTCTACTTCCTGGGCGTTTAGGAATGAAGCAGTTGGTCAGATTTGCAAAGCGGCAACTTGGTCCTCTTTGCATACTTTTACCAAATTCTACCATTTTGATGTATTTTCTTCTTCTGAAGCAGTTTTTGGTAGAAAAGTACTTCAGGCAGCGGTTTCAGTTTGAATCTTCTGCTTATGTTTTTCATTAAACTTTATTTTGGGTGTGGATTATTTTCAGCAGGAATTGGCTGTCTTTATTTTATCCCTCCCTCTCTAGTGACTCTTGTGTGGAAAGATCCACATCTTGGGTAGTCATTATCCCATACGTCACTAGCTCATGGACTCTTGCTAATTACATGAAAGAAAACATAATTTATGTAAGAACTTACCTGATAAATTCATTTCTTTCATATTAGCAAGAGTCCATGAGGCCCGCCCTTTTTTGTGGTGGTTATGATTTTTTTTTTTTTTTTTTTGTATAAAGCACAATTATTCCAATTCCTTATTTTATATGCTTTCGCACTTTTTTCTTATCACCCCACTTCTTGGCTATTCGTTAAACTGAATTGTGGGTGTGGTGAGGGGTGTATTTATAGGCATTTTAAGGTTTGGGAAACTTTGCCCCTCCTGGTAGGAATGTATATCCCATACGTCACTAGCTCATGGACTCTTGCTAATATGAAAGAAATGAATTTATCAGGTAAGTTCTTACATAAATTATGTTTTTTAACCAACGTCACCATTGTAAGTGAAGACTGGCTATGTTTGTGTTTATATGGTGCAGATCTCTGCATGATAAGAGTCTGAATATTATTAGAACAGATCAAACCCTTGTTTGCTGCAATTGTTTTTCAGGGCCACTGTTAGGGTTAATGTTAGAGCTTGGTTTAGTCTTAGGATTAGAGACACATTTGGAGCCAGTTTTATCGTTCTGGATATGACTGGGTCTAGGTTTAGGATCAGGACAAAGTTTTAGGCTGGGTTTATGGTTAAAGGGACATTAAATACTTTGAGATGTATTTATATATTAAAAAACCTCTGCAATATACTTTCAATATTTATTTTGTCCCCTTTTACTGTAATTCAATTCTAAAATTGTGAGTTTTTTAGTTCCAGTTAGAAATGGAAGTGCAGAACTCTGTTATATTCTACACAGCCATTGGCTGCACACTCTAGTGACCTATTTATAACTGTCCCTGATTGGCCACAGCAGAGAAGGTAACCTAGGTTACCACATGGTAGCTCCCACTGTTTTATAGACGCTGAGGGCTCCATTTATGAAGCAGCAGTGGTCATAAGACTGCTACTCCTTAACCTGTCCGCCTTTTAGGTGGCGGATTGAAATCATCCCGATCCGATTGGGATGATTGGCAGCCCCTGCTAGCAGCTGATTGGTCGGCAGTAAGCAGGGGGGCGGCACTGCACAAGCATTTCACTAGAAATGCTTGTGCAATGTTAAATGCCAACAGCATATGTACTATTAATAAATCTACACCATAAACATTACACTTATTTTGTCAATATTTAAACAGCTAACAAAGCTTTAGAAAATCCATCTACAGGTTATTCCCAGACTAATCTTTTCTTTGAATGCATCATTCTATCCAGCTTTTATTTAGTGTGTAATGTCCCTTTTAGGCTAAGATTAGGGTTAGCAGTCTAAGTGTGATCTATTACAACCAATCACAAAAAGGATCAGGAGTCACGTGATCGGGACATTTCTGTATATTGTGGATTACGGATCTCACCCAGCGTTTTCACTCACAGAACAATCGGGAGATTTTTACTGACTCAGATAACGTGGTCAGACAGCCAGCGTTATCAAGCGCAGGGGCACAGGAACTCACAAAGCCATTAATGCTGGACTCATAATCAGCTGGAAATCATTTTAACAACATTATAACTGTGCTAGCTGTTCACGCAATATCTGACACCTATATGTTTATCACGCTAGCGTTTTTTTAACCCCTTTTTTTAAATTTTGGCTATTTTTATTGTGTACATAGTGCTATATTTTTTACTCTCAGATGCCGGCATCTGATTTATTGGTACATGTACTTAAAGGGATATTCCAGCCAAATTTGGAAACCACATAGGTGCATTTCGGTATTAAACAGAAGCAATTTTGTAATATACATGCATTAGCAAAAATGCTTCTAATAAAAGCTATAGCTGTTTCAAAAGTGTATTTAAGTATGCACCGTGCACCAGCATTTTAAACACAAACTTGTTCTGAGAGCCTAAGGTGTTTGTACCATCTGTTAATGACTCCATTTGTTAATTGCTGACATGATACAAGCCCTAGTGATGATCTGAGCAGCTGCATTAATTAAAATGTTGGGGCAGTGACAATATCTACCTATGCTTCACATGCACGGGCAGATAAAAATGTTAACACTAGAACAGTGATAGCTTTTACTAGAAGCATTTTTGCTAATACATGCTTATTGCAAATATGGTTCTATTCGAAGATGTAATAAAACTACGTGCATTTCAATTTTGACTGGAATGTCCCTTTAAATGATTACCACTATTATCCTGTTATGATATGGAATAAATATTCTATTATTTGCTTTTAATATATTATTGTTATTAGTTTCTCTACTTTATAGGCGTACAGTTTACTTGATTTATATATATTTTATTATCTAGACACATTGTTTTCACTTGTATCTATTGCATATACGTTATTTGTATGCACAATACTCCAAAGGCAAACAGCTTTATCTGGAGGGCATCCTCATTTTTTCAATTTTTTAAAATTTCCATTTGTGTTTCACATTTTTGAGATTTGTGTGTAGACATTTTTGGGATATTTTGCTTTTAACTGTGAAATAGGGTGGCCCTTACACCAACTATACACTTAAGATTTGGGTTAGGTTCAGGCTGGGTTTAAAGGAGCAGCTTAAATGTGATAGGATTTTGGTACTAATACGTCACAAGGAGGTTTGCGACCTTTGTGGAACTGTATACCGTCTACGACAGAAGCTGTAACTGACGACGTTCTGCTGTTCAGATCTCTTTGTTCTTTTACAAGGTCTTGTTATACCCGAGTGATTTTAAAAGTGTGCAATAAATATTTAATTTTATTTCACTATTTTTGAGTACTGCGTGTCCTACTGCACAACAAGGATATATTACATGGGCTTTTAAACGAAGAGCTAAGTCTGTTTGAGTACAGCTCCCTTTATTACTTCCGTTGAATACTTTACAGGACATCACTATTGTGTTACCTTCCTTTTTTCTTCCAAGGATACCAGAAGACCCCTGGACTTTATATCCTATTTTTGGTGCACTTTTAACACATTTTAGTTTTTTGTTTATTCATATTTTTTGTCAGTAATTACAAGGTTTCATTTTATTGTTTATTTTTATATGAAATATTTAGTTATGTGTAATGAAACAACGTTGCAATATATTTTCATTAATTATTTTGTCCCCATTTCATGTAATTTAGCTCTGAAAATTGAGCAATTTCTAATTCTCAGAATTTGAAAACTACCCAGCAGATTACAAGGGGCTAGATTACAAGTGGAGCGGTACTTTGCACATTAACTCTGCAAGATGTAGAATATTGCAGCCGCGTTAACTTATTCCCCCATAGACTTCAATGGAGTACAAAAAGTGGGAAAAAAACACCCAACAAGTCGCACAAACTCGATCGCATTTTCTCAAGTGCACTAACTCGACATGAAATATTAATATTTCACATTCCATTGTTCTTCACATAGCAAAATATGTTCTATTTATTCATAAATAAATAATTTTTTTCTGCCTCTCTATATTTAAAAAAAAAATAGTTTAACCCAATAAATGCCAGAGACAGCCACAACTCTTTACTTTCAAGAGGTTAATGGGAGTGGGCAGCACCCTGGGCAGTGGTGTAGTCTGTGACCCTGATGCACAAAAGTCAGTGCAGTAGTCAAACTTCTGACTCTAGTGAGATCTTAGCAGTGACTCAGTTGAAGCTACAATACCATGAACTAGATGTGAGACTTAAACGTGTATTAAACATTGCACCCCCAGCACTAATTTATCCCACTGCTTGTGAGAGACCTCAGATCAGGAAGGAAGATACATCCTTGTCTGTGTTGGTTTAACCAAGGACTTTACTATATCACATTAGCAACCATTGTATTGTTCTCAAACATTTCCTGTATGT
The DNA here is from genome assembly GCF_027579735.1 of Bombina bombina. Taxonomy (NCBI): domain Eukaryota; kingdom Metazoa; phylum Chordata; class Amphibia; order Anura; family Bombinatoridae; genus Bombina; species Bombina bombina. The sequence goes on along the minus strand of NC_069502.1, from coordinate 63,216,460 downwards.
CAATACCATGGCACTGCTGAGGCTTAAACTAAATGTGTGTTATAAGGGCAGTATACACCAATTTTGATTTAACTGTATGTAATGGACACTATTATAAAGAATAATATGCACAGATATTGATATAAAAATCCAGTATAAAACCTTTAAAAACTTAGAAGCTCCCAATTTAGCACTGTTGATAAGATTAGCCTGAGACACCCACTGAAAAGGGCTGATAGCAGAACCTCCCACCGCCTATCTCCCCTGCATATGAAAAGACCCATTATAAACAGAAGCAGTCTGAAGTCTGTATACATAAGTATGCATCTAAAACGCTGGGGCTTGGTTAGGAGTCTGAAAATCAGCACAATGTTATTTAGAAATAAGCAAAACTATACATTTTTACAAAAACACACCCAGATGGGCTGTATAAATGTATCATCTACAACACATTTATGCAAAGAAAATTCTAGTGTACAATGTCCCTTTAATGATGGGCACAATCTCCTCTTTCTTTTAGATCACTGAGCTCCTACTCTGAGCACTAATACCCATTGTACTCAAAACATTTTCATCATTGTTTCATCTAGTGAAAACAAATTCAAAATCTATTACAGTCTTTTATTATTAATATCATTATTTTTTGGTATAAACAACTGTTTCTGTGTAAAAGTATTTTTTTCTTGTCAGACTCTCTGCTAACACTAATTCTGGAAATGTCACTATCAGCCAATAAGCATTAATATGGAGGTACCAGTTTTGCACAAACACACATGTCCTGCAAAGCCTGTACAGCTTTTTAATTGATCAAATGGTTTATTGCTTCATATTTATTATATAACTTTTTTGTACAATGTCCCTTTAAGTAAAGAAAATCCATAATAATATCTCTGGGGATTGTTATCAGCTTAATGTTGCCTGTAATTGGGAAACAAATAACTCTGCTGCAATGCACCTCCTAGGGAGAGTGAGATATCCAGCTACCTCTAACACCAACTGATCAATTCCACTGACTCTGAAGCAACATATGATCGGTTTATGCTTTATTACTGATGACTTTACATAAGCGCTAATTATAATTTAAGCTTTTACGTCTCCCTAAATGTTTTTTGTTTTTCATTATGGGGTTATAATGTTTATTTATTTGACTATTACAGGAAAGACAAGTAGTATTGTGCAATAGAAATATAAATCTTTTGAAAAAGAGCTGAAATATATTGCAGAACTAAGTTCTGCTTTCAGGGTCCTGACTGTCTTCCACAATAATACTAAATGACCAGCGAGTGACCAAGGAAGTTGTAGGTAAGTTTATAATCAAACCTTTAGATTAGACTACAGACCATTGTATAAACCTAAGTTAGTTATAAACCCATATCACACCTCAGATCAGATACAGTATATATACCTATGTTAGTTATATACCCATATCACACCTCAGATCAGACCCAGTGTATAAGCATATGTCAGTTATATACCCATATCACACCTCAGATCAGACCCACTGTATAAGCATATGTAAGTTTTATACCCATATCACAACTCAGATCAGACCCAGTGTATTAACCTATATCAGTTATATACCCATATCACACCTCAGATCAGATACAGTGTATAAACCTATATTAGTTATATACCCATATCACACCTCAAATCAGATACAGTGTATAAACCTATATTAGTTATATACCCATATCACACCTCAGATCAGACACAGTGTATAAACCTATATTAGTTATATATATATATCACAACTCAGATCAGACCCAGTGTATATACCTATGTTAGTTATATATGTATATCACACCTCAGATCAGACACAGTGTATAAACCTATATTAGTTATATACCCATATCACACCTCAGATCAGACACAGTGTATAAACCTATATTAGTTATATACCCATATCACACCTCAGATCAGACAATCAGTGTATAAACCTATGTTAGTTATATACCCATACAGTGACGTGCAGTGACGTCAGAGGCTGGTGAGGCAGTGGCTAGGATACGCCTTCATTCTTTAGATATCCTTTGTTGAAGAAATAGCAATGCACATGGGTAAGCCAATCACATGAGGTATCTATGTGCAGCCACCAATCAGCAGCTACTGAGCATATTTAGATATGATTTTCAACAAAGGACATCAAAAGAATGAAGAAAATTAGATATTAGATGTAAATTGGAAAGTTATTTAAATTTGCATATGGGTTTCATGTCCCTTTAAATGGTGTCTTGGAAAACTGGTCAACTTAGTAAACATCTGATTTTAGTCTAAAAGGATTGTAACAGAAACTCTTGCCAGATAACACAATGCTTGCTCTGATTATGAGATCTAGAAATCCATGCCCATTAAAATATGTTTAAAACATACTTTTTACTTTAAAGGGACATGCCACCCACATTTTTTCTTTTATGATTTATAAAGAGAATGCAATTTTAAACATCTTTCTAATTTACTTATATTATCTAATTTGTTGAATTCTCTTGATATTCTTTGATGAAAAGCATATCTAGATATGCTCACTAGCTGCTGATTGGTTGCTGCACATAGAAGCCTCGTGTGATTGGCTCACCATGTGCATTGCTTTTTCTTCAACTAAGGATATTTAAAAAATGAAGCAAAATAAATAATGGAAGTAAATTGTAATGCTGTTTAAATTTCTATTCTCTATCTGAATCATGAAAGAAAGATTTTGGGTTTAGTGGCCCTTTAATGCTGTAAATTATGCTTATAGATTCTTTCATTACATAAGGGATGAGAGAGTCAGAGGGGGAGGAAGAGAGACAGAGAGAGAAAGAGACCATGGGGAGAACAACACATAAGGAGAGAGATGGATAGATAGAGACACACACACACACACACACACACAAGGGGTGGGGGGGGGAGAGGGACCACTGCATTTTAAAGTAATAAAACAGCAGAGCTACAGAGAGTTCAGAAAATGAGTCTATAATTTAGTGTGAAGTACAGAGGCAAGCTGCTATGTTAGTGGGTGTAAAGTTTGAGTAAACAAAATACAAAAACAACCCTGCTGTAAAAGAGTAAAAAAAAACACTAAACCACATTCATTAAATTATCATTTTCACTAACAGAATCCCTTTTTAGTAAAATCTTACTTCAATAAGATGTGGCTGAAACACTGCTCTCTGTGCCTCTTTTCCTGCTCTGTAAGGATTCAGGAAGTGACAGTGGCACATTCCACTGCACTTAGAGGGGAAGAACAGAACTCTCTTTTTCACTTTAGCAAAGCTAGCAGGTTCACAGGACAGCAACAAAATATATGAAAGTTGTTTTTTTCCGTTTTTGTTTTGTTTTATATGATTTAACATCCAGCCCCAACCCTAAGTTCCACTTACTAATGCCTCTCGCTGGATTGGTTCAGCCCAAATAGGACTGCCTCAAATAAGCAGTTAATGGGCAATGCAATTATCTTAACCACTTGCATCCAGTAGGTGGCGCAGCATGTTGTGTAATGGTGGGCAGACCTGCTTGTGCCTCTGCATTGCACAACATATAGCTGTGAGAAAAAAAAATGCTGGGGAAAAAAATACAATTTTTTTTTTTAAAGCCAATAAAAAAAAATATATTTTTGCCCATATGAGAGGTGAAGCACTGCCTCACCTGCCTCTAGTGACTGCACATCACTGTACCCATATCACACCTCAGATCAGACCCAGTGTATAAACCTATGTTAGTTATATACATATATCTCATCTCAGATCAGATACAGTGTATAAACCTATATTAGTTATATACCCATATCACACCTCAGATCAGACACTGTGTATAAACCTATATTATTTATATATATATCACACCTCAGATCAGACCCAGTGTATATACCTATGTTAGTTATATACGTATATCACACCTCAGATCAGACACAGTGTATAAACCTATATTAGTTATATACCCATATCACACCTCAGATCAGATACAGTGTATAAACCTATATTAGTTATATACCCATATCACACCTCAAATCAGATACAGTGTATAAACCTATATTAGTTATATACCCATATCACACCTCAGATCAGACACTGTGTATAAACCTATATTAGCTATATATATATATATATATATATCACAACTCAGATCAGACCCAGTGTATATACCTATGTTAGTTATATACGTATATCACACCTCAGATCAGACACAGTGTATAAACCTATATTAGTTATATACCCATATCACACCTCAGATCAGACACAGTGTATAAACCTATATTAGTTATATACCCATATCACACCTCAGATCAGACGATCAGTGTATAAACCTATGTTAGTTATATACCCATATCACACCTCAGATCAGACCCAGTGTATAAACCTATGTTTGTTATATACCCATATCACACCTCAGATCAGACACAGTGTATAAACCGATATTAGTTATATACCCATATCACACCTCAGATCAGACGATCAGTGTATATACCTATGTTAGTTATATACGTATATCACACCTCAGATCAGACACAGTGTATAAACCTATATTAATTATATACCCATATCACACCTCAGATCAGACACAGTGTATAAACCTATGTAAGTTATATACCCATATCACACCTCAGGTCAGATCCAGCGTATACAGCCTATGTTAGTTATATACCCATATCATAGCTTAGATCAAACCCAGTGTATAAACCTATATCAGTTATATACCCATAAATATAACCTATGTTACTTATATAACCATATCACACCTCAGATCATACTCAGTGTATAAACCTATGTTATTTATATAGCCATATCAGACCCAGTGTATATAATCTATGTTAACCCAATTGCATCTATTAATAACCCCTTTAAAATTGTAGCTTTCCAACCCCTGCTGATGCAGCCCTCCGTAAATCTCCTGGTATCCTCGTAGGCCAATCCGGCATTGGTTATATACCCATATCACACCTCAGATCAGACCCAGTGTATAAGCATATGTCAGTTATATACCCATATCACACCTCAGATCAGACCCACTGTATAAGCATATGTAAGTTTTATACCCATATCACAACTCAGATCAGACCCAGTGTATTAACCTATATCAGTTATATACCCATATCACACCTCAGATCAGATACAGTGTATAAACCTATATTAGTTATATACCCATATCACACCTCAAATCAGATACAGTGTATAAACCTATATTAGTTATATACCCATATCACACCTCAGATCAGACACAGTGTATAAACCTATATTAGTTATTTATATATATATCACAACTCAGATCAGACCCAGTGTATATACCTATGTTAGTTATATATGTATATCACACCTCAGATCAGACACAGTGTATAAACCTATATTAGTTATATACCCATATCACACCTCAGATCAGATACAGTGTATAAACCTATATTAGTTATATACCCATATCACACCTCAGATCAGACAATCAGTGTATAAACCTATGTTAGTTATATACCCATATCACACCTCAGATCAGACCCAGTGTATAAACCTATGTTTATTATATACCCATATCACACCTCAGATCAGACCCAGTGTATAAACCTATATTAGTTATATACCCATATCACACCTCAGATCAGACGATCAGTGTATATACCTATGTTAGTTATATACGTATATCACACCTCAGATCAGACACAGTGTATAAACCTATATTAATTATATACCCATATCACACCTCAGATCAGACACAGTGTATAAACCTATGTAAGTTATATACCCATATCACACCTCAGGTCAGACCCAGCGTATACAGCCTATGTTAGTTATATACCCATATCATAGCTTAGATCAAACCCAGTGTATAAACCTATATCAGTTATATACCCATAAATATAACATGTTACTTATATAACCATATCACACCTCAGATCATACTCAGTGTATAAACCTATGTTATTTATATAGCCATATCAGACCCAGTGTATATAATCTATGTTAACCCAATTGCATCTATTAATGACCCCTTTAAAATTGTAGCTTTCCAACCCCTGCTGATGCAGCCCTCCGTAAATCTCCTGGTATCCTCGTAGGCCAATCCGGCATTGGTTATATACCCATATCACACCTCAGATCAGACCCAGTGTATAAGCATATGTCAGTTATATACCCATATCACACCTCAGATCAGACCCACTGTAGAAGCATATGTAAGTTTTATACCCATATCACAACTCAGATGAGACCCAGTGTATTAACCTATATCAGTTATATACCCATATCACACCTCAGATCAGATACAGTGTATATACCTATGTTAGTTATATACGTATATCACACCTCAGATCAGACACAGTGTATAAACCTATATTAGTTATATACCCATATCACACCTCAGATCAGACCCAGTGTATAAACCTATATCAGTTATATACCCATATCACACCTCAGATCAGACCCAGTGTATATACCTATGTCAGTTATATATCAATACTACACCTCGGATCAGACCCAGTGTTTGCCCCTATGTCAGTTACATACCAATATCACACCCCGGATCAGACACAGTGTATAAACCTATGTAAGTTTAGTTATATACCCATATCACACCTCAGATCAGACCCAGTGTATAAACCTATGTCAGTTATATATTAATCAACAGAATATTAAAGTGCCTAAGAGGTGGTACAGAACATAACCTTATTTAATAAAACAATGAATAAACAGATAAAAATATCTCAATATAATAGTGCTCAATAATCGCTAAAATGCATAAAATACAATAAACTTAAATACCTAACAGTTAAAAAATGCAAAATAATAAAAAATAAAAAATAATAAAACAAAAACGAACATCGAACTCTGGCTGCTCTGGGTGATTGTATGTTTGATCTGTCTGGCAATTTTGGGCAGCCAGAGTTCGATCTTCGTTTTTGTTTTATTATTTTTTATTATTTTGCATTGTTTATCTGTGACTAACCAAGCTATCGTCCAGGTATGGAGCCACTGTGGTTTCCTGAGATCTAGCCACTGCCAGAAGAGCCCCTAGAACCTTGTAAAAATTTGAGGGGCAGTAGCAAGACCAAAAGGAAGGGCTACAGTTTGGAAGAGATTGTCCAAAGACAAACCGAAGGAACTGTTATTTATTTATTTAAGTTTATTGTATTTTATGCATTTTAGCGATTATTGAGCACTATACCGAGATCTTTTTATCTGTTTATTCATTGTTTTATTAAATAAGGTTATGTTCTGTAACACCTCTTAGGCGCTTTAATATTCTGTCGATTAGTACTTGTTTTTAGGGTGAGCTAGAACACCCTTATATTAGAGCGACAGAGGAAGAGTTTCAAGTCCTAAGCGCTTGTAATCTCTCTCAATCTGATTATGTCAGTTATATACCCATATCACACCTCAGATCAGGCACAGTGTATGCAGCTTATTTTAGTTATATACTCATAGAACACCTCAGATCAGACAAAGTGCATTAACCTATGTTAGTTATATACCCATACCACACCTCAGATCAGATCCATTGTATAAGCCTGAGTCAGTTATAAACCCATATCACACCTCAGGTCAGATCCAGCATATACAGCCTATGTTAGTTATATACCTATATCACAGCTTAGATCAGACCCAGTGTATAAACCTATATCAGTTATATACCCATATCACACCTCAGATCAGACACAGTGTATAAACCTATATTAGTTATATACCCATATCACACCTCAGATCAGACACAGTGTATACAGCTTATGTCAGTTAAATACCAATATCATACCTCAGATCAGATCCAGTGTATACAGCCTATGTTAGTTATATACCCACATCACACCTCAGGTCAGATCCAGTGTATACAGCCTATGTTAGTCATATACTAATATCACACCTTAGATCAGACCCAGTGTATAAACCTATATCAGTTATATACCCATATCTCAACTCAAATCAGACACAGTGTATAAACCTATGTCAGTTATATACCCATATCATACCTCAGATCAGACACAGTGTATAAGCCTATGTCAGTTATATACTCATATCACACCTCAGATCAGAACCAGTGTATTAACCTATATCAGTTATATACCCATATCACACCTCAGATCAGATACAGTGTATATACCTATGTTAGTTATATACATATATCACACCTCAGATCAGACACAGTGTATAAACCTATATTAGTTATATACCCATATCACACCTCAGATCAGACCCAGTGTATAAACCTATATCAGTTATATACCCATATCACACCTCAGATCAGACCCAGTGTATATACCTATGTCAGTTATATATCAATACTACACCTCGGATCAGACCCAGTGTTTGCCCCTATGTCAGTTACATACCAAGATCACGCCCCGGATCAGACACAGTGTATAAACCTATGTAAGTTTAGTTATATACCCATATCACACCTCAGATCAGACCCAGTGTATAAACCTATGTCAGTTATATATTAATCAACAGAATATTAAAGCGCCTAAGAGGTGGTACAGAACATAACCTTATTTAATAAAACAATGAATAAAAATATCTCAATATAATAGTGCTCAATAATCGCTAAAATGCATAAAATACAATAAACTTAAATACCTAACAGTTAAAAAATGCAAAATAATAAAAAATAAAAAATAATAAAACAAAAACGAACATCGAACTCTGGCTGCTCTGGGTGATTGTATGTTTGATCTGTCTGGCAATTTTGGGCAGCCAGAGTTCGATCTTCGTTTTTGTTTTATTATTTTTTATTATTTTGCATTGTTTATCTGTGACTTAACCAAGCTATCGTCCAGGTATGGAGCCACTGTGGTTTCCTGAGATCTAGCCACTGCCAGAAGAGCCCCTAGAACCTTGTAAAAATTTGAGGGGCAATAGCAAGACCAAAAGGAAGGGCTACAGTTTGGAAGAGATTGTCCAAAGACAAACCGAAGGAACTGTTATTTATTTAAGTTTATTGTATTTTATGCATTTTAGCGATTATTGAGCACTATACCAAGATCTTTTTATCTGTTTATTCATTGTTTTATTAAATAAGGTTATGTTCTGTAACACCTCTTAGGCGCTTTAATATTCTGTCGATTAGTACTTGTTTTTAGGGTGAGCTAGAACACCCTTATATTAGAGCGACAGAGGAAGAGTTTCAAGTCCTAAGCGCTTGTAATCTCTCTCAATCTGATTATGTCAGTTATATACCCATATCACACCTCAGATCAGGCACAGTGTATGCATCTTATTTTAGTTATATATTCATAGAACACCTCAGATCAGACAAAGTGCATTAACCTATGTTAGTTATATACCCATACCACACCTCAGATCAGATCCATTGTATAAGCCTGAGTCAGTTATAAACCCATATCACACCTCAGGTCAGATCCAGCATATACAGCCTATGTTAGTTATATACCTATATCACAGCTTAGATCAGACCCAGTGTATAAACCTATATCAGTTATATACCCATATCACACCTCAGGTCAGATCCAGTGTATACAGCCTATGTTAGTCATATACTAATATCACACCTTAGATCAGACCCAGTGTATAAGCCTATATCAGTTATATACCCATATCTCAACTCAAATCAGACACAGTGTATAAACCTATGTCAGTTATATACCCATATCATACCTCAGATCAGACACAGTGTATAAGCCTATGTCAGTTATATACTCATATCACACCTCAGATCAGGCACAGTGTATGCAGCCTATTTGTAATGCTCGTGGGATACTCCTCTATCAGACCGAACTCGGCCAGTAGTCTTATTATCCCGGCGTTGAGCCTGAATGATAGGGAATATCCCAGAGCAGAGAAGGTTTGCAAGGTGAGATAAGTGGCATTTACCACAGGCAGGACAGTCCTTGGTGGCAACAGACAGGAAACCAGAGAAAGGTAGTTCAGGGGTAAACCACTAGGATGGTCAGGCAGGCAGGGATCAGCAACAATAAGGCAGTCCAGAGGTAAACCACTAGGATGGTCAGGCAGGCAGGGTTTGGCAACAGTTAATCAATCCAGCAGTTAAGGGTTAAACAGGCAGAGTGGTCAGACAAGCAAGGTTCAGCAGCAGTATATCAATCCAGCAGTTAAGGGTTAAACAGGCAGAGTGGTCAGACAAGCAAGGTTCAGCAGCAGTATATCAATCCAGCAGTTTAAGGGTTAAACAGGCAGAGTGGTCAGACAAGCAAGGTTCAGCAGCAGTATATCAATCCAGCAGTTAAGGATTAAACAGGCAGAGTAGTAAGACAAGCAAGGTTCAGCAGCAGTATATCAATCCAGCAGTTAAGGGTTAAACAGGCAGAGTGGTAAGACAAGCAAGGTTCAGCAGCAGTATATCAGTCCAGCAGTTAAGGGTTAAACCGGCAGAGTGGTCAGACAGGGAAGGTTCAGCAACAATATAACAGTCCAGCATACAAATAAGCACAACCCAGGAGAACAGTAAGTAACACCTATACTTGGTCAGTGATAGGTAGGAGTGAAGTTACTTACATAGGCGCAGGATTCACGCCACAGGAGATCCAGAGCGGCTTCTGCAGGAGGAAGCGTGCTGCGATGACGTCACCACCGCACGCAGAGAGGAGCCGACTCCCCCCTAGGCAACGAGCAGACAGCAGGCGCTGCTTCCCTAGCAACAGCTAGAGCGGCACAACACTATTTCAGTTATATATTGAAAGAACACCTCAGATCAGATACAGTGTATTAACCTATGCTAGTTATATACCCATTCCAGACCTCATGTCAGACCTAGTGTATAAGCCTATGTCAGTTATATACCTATATCAAACCTCAGATAAGACACAGTGTATAAACCTTTGCTAGTTATATACCCATATCACACCTCAGGTCAGATCTAGTGTATAAGCCTATGTCAGTTATATACCCATATCACACCTCATATAAGACACAGTGTATAAACCTTTGCTAGTTATATACCCATATCACACCTCAGGTCAGATCTAGTGTAGAAGCCTATGTCAGTTATATACCCATATCACACCTCAGATCAGACACAGTGTATTCACCTATATCAGTTATATACCCATACCACACCTCAGATCAGACCCAGTGTTAAACCTATGTCAGTTACATACCCATATCACACCTCAGATCAGACCCAGTGTATAAACCTATATTAGTTATATACCCATATCACACCTCAGATCAGACACAGTGTATAAACCTATGTCAGTTACATACCCATATCACACCTCAGATCAGACCCAGTGTATAAACCTGTTAGTTATATACCCATATCACACCTCAGATCAGACACAGTGTATAAACCTATATCAGTTATATACCCATATCACACCTCAGATCAGATCCAGTGTATAAACCTATGTTAGTTATATACCCATATCACACCTCAGATCAGATCCAGTGTATAAACCTATATCAGTTATATACCCAAATCACACCTCAGACCAGATCCAGTGTATAAACCTATATTAGTTATATACCCATATCACACCTCAGATAAGACACAGTGTATAAACCTATATTAGTTATATACCCATATCACACTTCAGATCAGACCCAGTGTATAAACCTATGTCAGTTACATACCCATATTACACCTCAGATCAGAGCCAGTGTATACAGCCTATGTTAGTTATATACCCATATCACACCTTAGATCAGACCCAGTTTATAAAACCTATATCAGTTATAAACCCATATCTCAACTCAGATCAGACACAGTGTATAAACCTATGTCAGTTATATACCCATATCACACCTCAGATCCAGTGTATAATGCCTATGTTAGTTATATACCAATATCACACTTCAGGTCAGACCCAGTGTATACAGCCTATGTTAGTTATATACCCATATCACACCTTAGATCAGACACAGTGATACAACCTATGTTAGTTATATACCCATATCTCACCTCAGATCAGACACAGTGTATAAACCTATGTTAGTTATATACCCACATCTCCCCTCAGATCAGACACAGTGTATACAGCCTATGTTAGTTATTTACCCATATCACACCTCAGATCAGACACAGTGTATAAACCTGTTAGTTATATACCAATTTAACACCTCAGATCAGACACAGTGTATAAACCTATGTTAGTTATATACCCATATCTCCCCTCAGATCAGACACAGTGTATAAACCTATATTAGTTATATACCCATATCACACCTCAAATCAGACCCAGTGTATAAGCCTATGTTAGTTGTATAGCCATATCACACATCAGATCAGATACAGCATATGTCAATTATAAAGCCATATCACACCTCAGATCAGCCACAGCCTATGTCAGTTAAATACACATATCACACCTCAGATCAGACCTATTGTCTGCAGCACATGTAGATTATATCCCTACATCAGACCCATATCAGGCTCACTTTAGCAAGTGTCCATATTTACATAGATTATACTAGACAGGCACTTGAAATACTGGACATCCTGTTAATACTGGAGTTTAAACCGTGGCACTAATGCAAGAGTTTTACTGTATTATATATTTGTCTTCCAGTGACTTTAGTGCATGGGGTCTGATGAATAGCTTTAGCACTGGAGAGGAACAGACCTGATGTAAGGAAACAGTTGTCTGTCTCACAGCTGACAGATCAGTAATAGGGGCCCAGGTTAGTCAGGCATCAAGTTGAGGCACATGAGGAGCAATGCTGGTGGGAATAATTGATTACAGCACCAATAGTAGGACAGATTTGTGTACATGACCCCAATGATCCAACAGAGTGAACAGAAGTGTGCTGCAGTGTGTTAAAGCTTTCTTCTCTGCCTGAATTCTGCAACATTTTTCTTAAAGATACCAATAAATATCTCTACATTGACAGGAGACATGGAAGCCATTTTTTATTTAAATATGATTTTATTTTGTTTTTAATATTGTACAGTATATTTTGTAATATGGTGTAACAGAGATACTCTGGATCTGTATTCGTCTAGTCCCTTCTATTTAAACCACTGGTGTGATAAACAGGAAAGTATTTAGCACAGTTCAAAACTGATACACTACAATTCAATAAGGTAAGACCCCTTTAGAGTCATTTAAATAAACATAGCCTAACACTTCTACTGGCTGGAAAGTCTCAGGCTGAAATTAGCAGTAAATATATAGTAGTAATGAAATCAATTTAAATACCACACTAACAAACAAAACAGTGTACTGATTTACTCATATTGTCAAAAATGGTTAATGACAGGTTAACCCTTTGACTACCAGAAATTGAAAGTATGCAAAGGATTGCAGTCCTCTCTGATACCCAAGGGGCTAAACCTTGGTGGATATTTTAACCCATTGAGGCCAGTGATGTTTTGATGATGCAGCAGAACAAATATTTTAGTTGTGTTGAAGTGACCTAAAAGATGTGTGAATAATTTATACATTTCAATACGTACAGAAGGAAGGGAAGGGGGACAGAGTCTTCCAGAGGAGCCTGCTTCAGAGGTGGGTGGAGATTATCGAGGCTAGGAGCAGCCCCCACCTCTCTCCTGTCAGTGTGTCTGAGAAACAGAAGCCTGAGCAGGATTATCACACGGCTCCTGCCTGCATGAGAGGACCTGCAGTTTATCAGAATGGCTCTAATAGTGCTCCTCAAGACTGTGACAGAGCTCAGGGGCAAAGGGGACCGCATTGCGAAAGTGACATTCAGAGGTAGGGACCAGCAAGCTATGTGACTGATGGGTTTGGGGACTGGGAAAAGTTATCTGCAGAGCTGGAGGTAGCATCATTTAACCCACTGTGTGCTGCACTAACAACCCAGCAGTACATAATTAACACCATGTGCTCCACAGGGGCATCTCACAGTAATACTGAACCCCATGTGTACTGCAGGATATGTGGTGCCATGCTGAGCTACATAATATGTGCTGTAGGGACAATGCTTGTACAGACCACCCAAGGGAATATACCCCTATCCCAGTCAGTACTGTATAATATGCGGTACATTGATTAACCCTTTGCATGCTTTAGGTACCATGTGTTATTACCATATATGTACCATTTTACTTGTTATTGTATACTATTACCATATACAGTAGGTACCATATTACGTGTTATTGTATACTATTACCATAGGTACCATATTACTTGTTATTGTATACTATTACCATATACAGTAGGTACCATATTACTTGTTATTGTATACTATTACCATATACAGTAGGTACCATATTACTTGTTATTGTATACTATTACCATATACAGTAAGTACCATATTACTTGTTATTGTATACTATTACCATATACAGTAGGTACCATATTACTTGTTATTGTATACTATTACCATATACAGTAGGTACCATATTACTTGTTATTGTATACTATTACCATATACAGTAGGTACCATATTATTTGTTATTGTATACTATTACTATATAGGTACCATATTACTTGTTATTGTATACTATTACCATATAGGTACCATATTACTTGTTATTGTATACTATTACCATATAGGTACCATATTACTTGTTATTGTATACTATTACCATATAGGTACCATATTACTTGTTATTGTATACTATTACCATATAGGTACCATATTACTTGTTATTGTATACTATTACCATATACAGTAGGTACCGTATTACTTGTTATTGTATACTATTACCATATAGGTACCATATTACTTGCTATTGTATACTATTACAGTCATACAAACCATATACTTAACCCACCCAGTACTGCAAAATATTTTAAACTATGATTAACCAGTACTGTGTTGCAGGGACAATACAGCAAATCACTTAACCCACTGTGTGCTGGGATCTCAAGTGTGCTGTGTACACTTTGTAACCCACTGTATGCTTTACATACCACTGCTGTTTATTGTTTAACCCATGCTGTGCTGTAGTAACCTTAAAACTATTACTTAACCCCTTTATATGCAGCAACTACCCTGCAGTGCACTGTATGACCCACTGTGCGTTGTAGAGATCATACAACATATTACTTAACCCATTGTATGCTGTAGAGTGCCTTGTTTAGCCCATTGTGTGCTGTAGGAACCATACGTCTATGTAGAGACAATGTAGTGCCGTGGTTAACCCTTTGTGTGCTGTAGTTAATACGTACCCATGGTTTGACCCACTTTGTGCTGCAAAGTTCTAAAATCCATTACTTAACTAATTGTGTGCTGCAGTAACCACTTTGTGATTTACTTAATCATTGTTTGCAGCAAGAATTATGTTCTGTATTGTTTAACCCATTGTGGCGTAATGATCATTATATACTTTTTCAGCAGTCATACAGGGTATTCTTAACATATTGTGTGCATGCAGTGTAATGTTTAACACATTGTGTACTGATTAGATCATTCTTTTCATGGCTACTGTTGAACTCATAGTAATGTAATTACATGGTCCACACTTGCTGCAAGAGTACATCTAAAAAATTATTAAACCGTTACTTACCTGAACAACCACACAGAATACTGACTGATATATGACCTAAACATATAACCTCTTGTTAGCTGCAGGTATAGTGAACACAGTAATGCTTATACTTGTGTGTGCCACCTGTGCCAGTCATACAAACCTATGTATGCGCCGTGGTTCCAGAGTCATGCAGGGCAGTCAGCCTGTATCAGTCACACATAGGTTGCATTGCTTCAATAGCTTTATATAGGACTTGCACTGGCATACCATCATTAGCCTTATATAGGATTGGCACTGGCATACCATCATTAGCCTTATATAGGACTGACACTGGCATACCATCATTAGCCCTACTGGCACTGGCATACCATCATTAACCTTATATAGGACAGGAACTAGCATACCATCATTAGCCTTATATAGGACAGGAACTGGCTTACCATCATTAGCCTTATATAAGACTGACACTGGCATACCATCATTAGCCTTATATTAGACTGACACTGGCATACTATCATTAGCCTTATATAGGACTGGCACAGGCATATCATCATTAGCCTTATATAGGATTGGCACTGGCATACCATTATTAGCCTTATATAGGACAGGAACTGGCATACCATCATTATCCTTATATAAGACTGACACTGGCATACCATCATTAGCCTTATATAGCACTGGTACTGGCATACCATCATTAGCCTTATATAGGACTGACACTGGAATACCATCATTAGCCCTATATAAGACAGGAACTGACATACCATCATTAGCCTTATATAAGACTGACACTGGCATACCATCATTAGCCTTATATAAGACTGGCACTGGCATACCATCATTAGCCCTATATAGGACTGGCACTGGCATACCATCTTTAGCCCCATATAGGACTAACACTGGCATACCATAATTTGCCTTATATAGGACTGGCACTGGCATACCATCATTAGCCCTATATAGGACTGACACTGGAATACCATCATTAGCCCTATATAGGACTGATACTGGCATACTATTATTAGCCTTATATAGGACTGGCACTGGCATACCATTATTAGAGTTATATGGGACTGGCACTGGCATACCATCATTAGCCTTATATTGGATTGGCACTGGCATACCATCATTAGCCCTATATAGGACTGACACTGGCATACCATCATTAGCCCTATATAGGACTGATACTGGCATACCATTATTAGCCTTATATAGGACTGGCACTGGCATACCATTATTAGACTTATATGGGACTGGCACTGGCATACCATCATTAGCCTTATATAGGACTGGCACTGGCATACCATCATTAGCCCTATATAGGACTGGCACTGGCATACCATCATTAGCCTTATATAGAACTGCCACTGGCATACCATTACTAGCTTTATATAGAACTGGCACTGGCATACCATCATTAGCCTTATATAGGACTGGCACTGGGATACCATCCTGTGTACTGCAGCTTGTGCTGTATGCTTGAAGTTATGTTGTTAGTTTTATGCAAGCATTAATCCCTATTAACCTCCTTATGGGCTGCAGCAATGTATGGGAATTCAAGCACTAATATAATAGCACATAACAGTCACATCTGATGTTATAGCTGTGCGGCTTTCCTAGGTGACTTATGCCCTTGCCAGACGCAGCTGTGGCATCCTGAATATGGTTAGTACATTTCATTAGGGTAGGGCATTACTTTCTTTTGTTTTGCCCGTAATTACACTGGTGAGTCTGGGGGCACAGGGTGCTCTGTACAGTACATGCAACTACACCTTGTAGAATCATAACCTTTTGCCTTGCATGCTACCCTGCTTCATTATATGGCTCAGTGACTGTATCCCACATTAAGCACCTTCTCTACAGCATACTGTCCTGCTCTCTGCTATTTTACTATTAGAGTAGCTTGCTGTGCCACATGTGCCCTGCAGCAGCGCTGCATATTAAGGTAGTTATTACACAATGCATATCCTCTTCACTATAGTACATTGTGCCCAGTAACTGCTCTGTTTATTAGGGTGGGTATTATACATACAGCTCATTATCACACCTTGTGCCCAGTAACTGCTCTGTGTATTAGGGTGGGTATTACACATACTGTTCACTATAGCACCTTGTAACCAGTAACTGCTCTGTGTATTAGGGTGGGTATTGCACATACTGCTCATTATTGCACCTTGTGCCCAGTAACTGCTCTGTGTATTAGAGTGGGTATTACACATACTGCTCATTATTGCACCTTGTGCCCAGTAACTGCTCTGTGTATTAGGGTGGGTTTTGCACATACTGCTCATTATTGCACCTTGTGCCCAGTAATTGCTCTGTGTATTAGAGTGGGTATTACACATACTGCTCATTATTGCACCTTGTGCCCAGTAACTGCTCTGTGTATTAGGGTGGGTATTACACATACTGTTCACTATAGCACCTTGTAACCAGGGCCGCTATCAGGGGGTGACAGGGGTGATTCCTGTTAGGGGCCCAATGGGCCAGGGGGGCCCCATGAGGCAAAAACTTAAAAAAAAAAAAAATTTTTTTTTTTTTACATTTTGGCAGCCACCAGTGGGTACTACAGCAGAGTACTAATTGAGCATGGGAAGTGTTATTACAAGGAGTAAAGTATTAGCATTTGAGAGGATTTCTGAGTGTGCACTAAACCACTATGCACAGTGTGACAGACTTGGCACTTTGTTTGTACAGTGTGTGCCTGAGTCAGACGGCAGATCACTTTCATTTGCAGAGAGGGTAGGACTTTTAGCAGCAGTGTATTTATGATTATTTGACAATGCTGTAGAAATTCTATATTTAAAACCATGCAGAATTGTTTCCTCCTCAATACACAAATGGTAGGTGCCCTTTTGGCAGATATTCATTTATATATATATTTTTTGTTTGAAATGAGACAGGTTAACTTAAAACTGTTCCGTTTACACTACAGCTGACTTAATTATGAAATACATACCAACAAGCCTAAATCCTGCAATTAACCAGATCTAATGGTATGAGTACCACAGCTTATGGCTCCACCAAGACCATATATAGTACAGCATTTTCAAAAGTACAGCTGACAGATGGGAACACTTGTACACTATATTTGAAGTGGTGCTTTTGGTTGGGGAAAATGGGGAAAAAACAAACGTGTCAACCTTTTAAAAGAACTTTTCTTCATCTAGCCATCTACCCAGATCATAATGTACAATTTTGAATTCACAGAATTATTTTTGTTTGCACATTTACAAATAGGATTCTTTAAAAAGTGATCTCTTAATTTCTGCATTTTTTTATCATGCATGTCACACAACATTGATTTAGGGGATGCAATGTGCATCAATGTTTCCTCCTGTGAGTGTTTCTGTGGGTGTCTGCCTTTATGTCTTTGTGCTTTGGTTTGTTTCTCTATGAGCGTGTATGTATTTTTTTCTGTGGGTCTCTCTGTGAGGGTGGGTGTGTATGTCTTTGTGCATTTTCTTTGGGTGTCTGTGAGGGTGTGTGCATATGTCTTTGAGCTTTTTCTATGGGTGTCTCTGTGAGGGTGTGTGTATGTTTGTCTTTGTGTATTTTCTCTGGATGCCTCTGTGAGGGTGGGTATGTATGTCTGTGTTTTCTGTGGATGTCTCTGTGAGGGTGTGTGTGTGTATGTATGTATGTCTGTGTTTTCTGTGGATGTCTCTGTGAGGGTGTGTGTTTTCTGTGAGTGTCTCTGTGAGGGTGTGTGTATGTCTCTGTGTGTTTTCTGTGGATGTCTCAGTGAGAGTGTGTGTATGTATGTCTTTCTGTGTTTTATGTGGTTGTCTCTGTGTGTGTGTATGTCTGTGTGTTTTCTGTGAGTTTCTCTGTGTGTGTGTGTGTGTCTTTGTGTGTTTTCTGAGGCTGTCTCTGTCGGTGTTTCCTTGGGTGTATGTGCAAGTTTGAGTTTGTGTGTGTGTGTCCATTGTCTGTTCCTTTTAAGGACATTTTGACCTTACTACTGATTTTTCACATCTTTCTACAGACTTTGAGACTAATAAGACCTTTCCGGAAGTCACCAATCCATCATTTAACCTTTAAATTATTGTTTAGGCAGTTCAGGGCCCTTCCTTTCAGCCACTGCATGCTGTTGTCATCATTTAGTTGGCATGTTCCTTTACAAAAAGATAATCAGAACTCCATATTCTCCATATATGTTTTCTAAATCTCCTTTTTTTTTTTTTTTAACAAAACTTTAGTCTACCTCATTACTTCTCAGGTCAATGTAAACAAGTGCTGAGTGTCTGTTTTGGTGTCTGTGTCTGAGTGTGTTTCTTTGCGGATCTTCTAGAGTCTACTATTTGTGAATCCTTATGTGTGAGTGTGAGTGTGTGTTTCAGTGTACGAGTGTGTCTGTGTGTTTACATGTTACTACCTTTACAACATTTCCAAGTTTAAATAGACACTTAAGAATAAAGTGCATATACGTTTTAGTAACTTGGTCAAAAATTACACATGTCAAGGAGGGGGGGGGGGGCCTGATCAATGGTTAAGTCAGGGGCCCCAAAATTACTAGTGGCGGCCCTGCTTGTAACCAGTAACTGCTCTGTGTATTAGGGTGGGTATTACACATACTGCTCATTATTGCACCTTGTGCCCAGTAACTGCTCTGTATATTAGGGTGGGTATTACACATACTGTTCACTATAGCACCTTGTAACCAGTAACTGCTCTGTGTATTAGGGTGGGTATTGCACATACTGCTCATTATTGCACCTTGTGCCCAGTAACTGCTCTGTGTATTGGAGTGGGTATTACACATACTGCTCATTATTGCACCTTGTGCCCAGTAACTGCTCTGTGTATTAGGGTGGGTATTACACATACTGCTCATTATCACACCTTGTGCCCAGTAACTGCTCTGTGTATTAGGGTGGGTATTACACATACTGTTCACTATAGCACCTTGTAACCAGTAACTGCTCTGTGTATTAGGGTGGGTATTGCACATACTGCTCATTATTGCACCTTGTGCCCAGTAACAGATCTGTGTATTAGAGTGGGTATTACACATACTGCTCATTATTGCACCGTGTGCCCAGTAACTGCTCTGTGTATTAGGGTGGGTATTACACATACTGCTCATTATCACACCTTGTGCCCAGTAACTGCTCTGTGTATTAGGGTGGGTATTACACATACAGCTCATTATCGCACCTTGTGCCCAGTAACTGCTCTATGTATTAGGGTGGGTATTGCACATACTGCTCATTATTGCACCTTGTGCCCAGTAACTGCTCTCTGTATTAGAGTGGGTATTACACATACTGCTCATTATTGCACCTTGTGCCCAGTAACTGCTCTGTGTATTAGGGTGGGTATTACACATACTGCTCATTATCACACCTTGTGCCCAGTAACTGCTCTGTGTATTAGGGTGGGTATTACACATACTGTTCACTATAGCACCTTGTAACCAGTAACTGCTCTGTGTATTAGGGTGGGTATTACACATACTGCTCATTATTGCACCTTGTGCCCAGTAACTGCTCTGTATATTAGGGTGGGTATTACACATACTGTTCACTATAGCACCTTGTAACCAGTAACTGCTCTGTGTATTAGGGTGGGTATTTCACATACTGCTCATTATTGCACCTTGTGCCCAGTAACTGCTCTGTGTATTAGGGTGGGTATTGCACATACTGCTCATTATTGCACCTTGTGCCCAGTAACTGCTCTGTGTATTAGGGTGGGTATTACACATACTGCTCATTATCACACCTTGTGCCCAGTAACTGCTCTGTGTATTAGGGTGGGTATTACACATACTGTTCACTATAGCACCTTGTAACCAGTAACTTCTCTGTGTATAAGGGTGGGTATTGCACATACTGCTCATTATTGCACCTTGTGCCCAGTAACTGATCTGTGTATTAGAGTGGGTATTACACATACTGCTCATTATTGCACCTTGTGCCCAGTAACTGCTCTGTGTATTAGGGTGGGTATTACACATACTGCTCATTATCACACCTTGTGCCCAGTAACTGCTCTGTGTATTAGGGTGGGTATTACACATACAGCTCATTATCGCACCTTGTGCCCAGTAACTGCTCTGTGTATTAGGGTGGGTATCGCACATACTGCTCATTATTGCACCTTGTGCCCAGTAACTGCTCTCTGTATTAGAGTGGGTATTACACATACTGCTCATTATTGCACCTTGTGCCCAGTAACTGCTCTGTGTATTAGGGTGGGTATTACACATACTGCTCATTATCACACCTTGTGCCCAGTAACTGCTCTGTGTATTAGGGTGGGTATTACACATACAGCTCATTATCGCACCTTGTGCCCAGTAACTGCTCTGTGTATTAGAGTGGGTATTGCACATACTGCTCATTATTGCACCTTGTGCCCAGTAACTGCTCTGTGTATTAGGGTGGGTATTGCACATACTGCTCATTATTGCACCTTGTGCCCAATAACTGCTCTCTGTATTAGAGTGGGTATTACACATACTGCTCATTATTGCACCTTGTGCCCAGTAACTGCTCTGTGTATTAGGGTGGGTATTACACATACTGCTCATTATCACACCTTGTGCCCAGTAACTGCTCTGTGTATTAGGGTGGGTATTACACATACAGCTCATTATCGCACCTTGTGCCCAGTAACTGCTCTGTGTATTAGGGTGGGTATTACACATACAGCTCATTATCGCACCTTGTGCCCAGTAACTGCTCTGTGTATTAGAGTGGGTATTAGACATACTGCTCATTATTGCACCTTGTGCCCAGTAACTGCTCTTTGTATTAGGGTGGGTATTGCACATACTGCTCATTATTGCACCTTGTGCCCAGTAACTACTATGTGTATTAGAGTGGGTATTAAACATACTGCTCATTATCACACCTTGTGCCCAGTAACTGCTCTGTGTATTAGGGTGGGTATTACACATACTGTTCACTATAGCACCTTGTAACCAGTAACTGCTCTGTGTATTAGGGTGGGTATTACACATACTGTTCACTATAGCACCTTGTAACCAGTAACTGCTCTGTGTATTAGGGTGGGTATTGCACATACTGCTCATTATTGCACGTTGTGCCCAGTAACTGCTCTGTGTATTAGAGTGGGTATTACACATACTGCTCATGAGTCATTATCACACCTTGTGCCCAGTAACTGCTCTGTGTATTAGGGTGGGTATTACACATACTGCTCATTATCACACCTTGTGCCCAGTAACTGCTCTGTGTATTAGGGTGGGTATTGCACATACTGCTCATTATCGCACCTTGTGCCCAGTAACTGCTCTGTATATTAAGGTGGGTATTACACATACTGTTCATTATTGCACCTTGTGCCCAGTAACTGCTCTGTGTATTAGGGTGGGCATTACACATACAGCTCATTATCGCACCTTGTGCCCAGTAACAGTTCTGTGTATTAGGGTGGTTATTACACATACTGTTCACTATAGCACCTTGTACCCAATAACAGTTCTGTGTATTAGGGTGAGTATTACACATACTGTTCACTATACCACCTTGTACCCAATAACAGTTCTGCGTATTAGGGTGGGTATGACACATACTCCTCACTATAGCACCTTGTACTCAGTAACTGCTCTGTCTATTAGGGTGGGTATTACACATACTGCTCATTATCACACCTTGTGCCCAGTAACTGCTCTGTGTATTAGGGTGGGTATTACACATACTGCTCATTATCACACCTTGTGCCCAGTAACTGCTCTGTGTATTAGGGTGGGTATTGCACATACTGCTCATTATTGCACCTTGTGCCCAGTAACTGCTCTCTGTATTAGAGTGGGTATTACACATACTGCTCATTATTGCACCTTGTGCCCAGTAACTGCTCTGTGTATTAGGGTGGGTATTACACATACTGATACCTATAGCACCTTTTACCCAGTAACTGCTCTGTGTTGTGGGTATTTCACATACCGCTTATTATAGCACCTTATGCCCAGTAACTATCCCGTGTATTAGTGTGGGTATTACACATACTGATCACTTTAGCACTTTGTGCCCAGTAACTGCTCTGTCTATTAGAGTGGGTATTATACATACTGATACCTATAGCACCTTGTGCATAGTAACTATCCTGTGTATTAGGGTCGGTATCATATACACTATTTCATTATAGCACACTGTTCCCAATAAATATTACATACACTCTCTCTTTATAGCACATGCACCCATTAGTTGTCCTGTGTATTTGGCTTAATTGATTCCTTCTATACCTGCAGTTTGGTTAACATGATGTGATATTAAACCTCTCTAGTTGCTGTGAGTTTAACATACACATTAATCTTTATATCAGGATCATATCAGGATCATATGACTGAATTGTAGTTACTTTAGATTGGGCCATTTAAACTATAGACTCACTATGGGTCTTTTAAGCTACATTAGACGCATTGGTAACTCTAGTTGACATCTGTAATGATAAACTACACAGCAAGTCTGTGATGTGATGAAAACAACCAGGATTATTGGGGTCACTACCTCTCCCACTGATTTTATATGGTTACCTGGTTATTATAAACATGACACTGTTGATCTCTAGCTGTGAGATATGTTTCTGCTAAGTAGGGATGGGCGATTGTGGCTAAATCAAAATTCGAATGGTAGAATGAATATTCCTTAAGATATTTGTTGTACACAATCGAATATTGATAAGAATAAAAATTCTTTAAAATTCATAAATCGAATGTTATTTTCAAATTCAAATATTATTTTCAAATTTCGAATGTGTATATTCAAAATGTTATGAACTTTCAAAATCTAAATGGATTTGTATTATAGCTTTTTAAAATTCGATTTTAAAAAATAAACATAAAATTAGATTTTTCAAATGAATATTACTGAATTTTAATAAAAATTTGAATACCAATATTTTATATTAGAATGTTAGAATGTTTGATAAACATTCAAAATTCTATTTGAATGGACTAATGTATAAACATTTGTTTTAAATTTAAAATTTTGCAAAATATTCACCCATCCCTACTGCTAAAATACATACTCCACACAATATATTAGATGGGAAAGGACTGTCTTTATTAGTAACAAGTAACCTCAAAACTGTCCCCCATAAAAGTTTACAGATAAGTGCTAACAGCTAAATGGGATGGTTCCCCAGTTTGACCACACTTGAACTGGATCCATATCCAGCAGTCTCTACCATGGAGCATTCTCCTCCAGCCCACCGAAAGGGACCCTCTTGTGTAAAAGTAAAATGCCCTATTTAGTTAAAGCTTTAAATAAAAGTATTTAAATAAAAGGCTTTATTTAGTTAAAGCATTTTATTTTTAAACAAAATTATTTTTACTATGTGCATAATCTCTGCTAGTTGGTTAAATAAAGTTTAAATTCGACGGACGCCATCTTGGATGATGTCATTTAAAGGTACCTCAATCCTCGTTTAGTCGTCGTGCCGGATGGATGCTCCGCGGCGGAGGAGCAAAGAAAGAAGATTGAAGATGCCGCTTTGCTTGAAGACATCGCTGGATGGAAGAAGACTTCTCTGCCGCTTGCTCGAAGACATCGCCGGGATGAAGACTTCTTCTTTGCCGCTTGATTGAAGACATCGCCGGATGGAAGAAGACTTCTCTGCCGCTTGATTGAAGACATCGCCCGGATCGGATGAAGAGTTCTGCCCGGCTGGGTGAATACAAGGTAGGGAGATCTTCATGGGGGTAGTGTTAGGTTTTTTTAAGGGGGGTTTGGGTGGGTTTAGAATAGGGGTATGTGGGTGGTGGGTTGTAATGTTGGGGGGTGGTATTGTGTTTTTTTTTACAGGCAAAAGAGCTGTTTTCTTTGGGGCATGCCCCGCAAAAGGCCCTTTTAAGGGCTGGTAAGGTAAAAGAGCTGTTAACTTTTTAAATTTAGAATAGGGTAGGGAATTTTTTTTTATTTTGGGGGGCTTTATTATTTTATTTGGGGGCTTAGAATAGGTGTAAGTAGCTTAAACATTTTGTAATCTTTTTCTATTTTTTGTAATTTAGTGTTTTTTTTTTGTAATTTAGTTTAGTTTATTTAATTGTATTTTAGTTTATATATTTGTAGTTTATTTAATTTATTGATAGTGTAGGTGTATTTGTAACTTAGGTTAGGATTTATTTTACAGGTGAATTGGTAATTATTTTAACTAGGTAGCTATTAAATAGTTATTAACTATTTAATAGCTATTGTACCTAGTTAAAATAAAAACCAAGTTACCTGTAAAATAAATATAAAACCTAAAATAGCTACAATGTAATTATTAATTACATTGTAGCTATCTTAGGGTTTATTTTATAGGTAAGTATTTAGATTTAAATAGGAATATTTTAATTAATAATATTAATATTAATTAGATTTATTTTAATAAGAATTAAGTTAGGGATGTTAGAGTTAGATAGGGTTATTATACTTAATATATAAATATAATATAATAACGATATTAACTATATTAACCCTAATATAATTAGGGTTAATATAGTTAATATAGCTGGCGGCGGTGTAGGGGGATTAGATTAGGGGTTAATGTGTTTAATATAGGTGGCGGCGGTGTAGGGGGATTAAATTAGGGGTTAATGTGTTTAATATAGGTGGCGGCGGTGTAGGGGGATTAAATTAGGGGTTAATATTTTTAAAATAGATGGCGGCGGGGTAGGAGCTCACTTTAGGGGGTAGGTAAGGTAGATGGCGGCGGGGTAGGGGCTCACTTTAGGGGGTAGGTAAGGTAGATGGCAGCGGTGTAAGGGGCTCACATTAGGGGGTAGGTAAGGTAGATGGCGGCGGTGTAAGGGGCTCACATTAGGGGGTATGTAATGTAGCTGGCGACGGTGTAGGGGGATCACATTAGGGGGTTATACTTTTAATGTAGGTGGCGGTGGGTCCGGGAGCGGCGGTTTAGGGTTTAAACACTTTATTAGGGATTGCGGCGGGGGATCGCGGTTGACAGGTAGATAGACATTGCGCATGCGTTAGGTGTTAGGTTTTATTTAGCAGGTAGTTTAGGGAGTTACGGGTTCCAATACTCAGCGTAAGGCTTACTGCGGCTGCATTTTGTGGCAAGGTGAAAATGGAGTAAGATTTCACCATTTTCGCCACGTAAATCCTTACGCTGTATATTGGATACCAAACTGCGTGGGTTTGGTATACCTGCCTATGGCCCAAAAAACTATGGGCGAAGGCAGAAATATACGAGCGTAACTTCTAGGTTACGCCGTATATAGGATACCAAACCCGCGCAAAATTTGCCGTCGCCGGCTTTTGCGGGCGACGCTGCATATCGGATCGGGCCCCAGGTGCGCTAATGAGAAGCAGGAATACGCACCTATATGCTCCTCCAATCACTGGCAGTTTCATCTGGAGTAGAATGGGGTTCAAAGCAATTTTGACAATGTGTCTTGAAACAGTTAAACAGACGGTATAAAAGGGAATGTAAATGCTTTAAAGGGATATAGCATGCAATTTTAAACAACTTTTCACATTTTCTTCATACACTTGGTATCTTTAATTGAAGAGTAGGCTCATAAAAGCTCAGGAGTGTGCACGTGTCCTTAGTACTCTATGGCAGCAGTGTTTTGCAACATTGTATAACAAAGCTACAAATAATGTTACAAAACACTGCTGCCATAGAGTACTAAGGACATGTGCACACTCATAAGCTCGTATGAGCCTACCTAGTATTACTCTTCAATAAAAGATACAAAGAGAATGAAGCAAATTCGATAACCAAAGTAAATTGAAAAGTTGTTTAAAATTGCTGCTCTATCTGAATTATAGAAGTTCAATTTTGGCTTTACTGTCCCTTTAACAAAATCTAGCATTGTAACTAATTTATCAATGTGATCCCATTTTGTAAAATTATCTTCAAAAACTTCACTAACTGAGGGGCAAAGCAAATAAAGATTTCAACATAAACATCAGAAATGAAAGCAGTACCCACCCCTATACAAACAAACAACTTAGGAGGTAAACCTGTCTTCTAACATAGCTGAACAGAGGAAGTCCATTATCTCCAGCTCCTCTTCCTAAAATCTGATTCACTATTTTCCAACTCTTCTTCTTGCACCATTATACTGAAAGTTAAAAAAAAGCTCTATTGTGTTACAATAATTTATTATTGCTCTGTTCCTTGCATTTAACTATGTGTTTAACCACTGTACACATATTCCTCCTGTCATTGGCTCATTAGATTTGTTTAGCTAGCTTGCTGTAGTGCATGGCTGCTACTGAGCCTACCTAGGTATGCTTTTAAACAAAGGCTACCAAGACAAAAAGTACATTTCATATTCAAATTAAATTATTTAAGTCTCTTAAAATTGTTTGCTCTGTCTAAACCCTGAAAGTTTATTTTTCACTTTTGTGTTTCTTTAAGCTTCCATAATAGGTGGTTGCACAGACTTGACTGCAGCCAGACTGTATAAAGGTTATAGTATAGCACACACTACATTTCTTTGCCATGTTTTTAACAATGGGTTCATTTCCATTGAGCCGTAAAAGATGGAGCCGTAAGTTACCAAAGTTGCCGACAGCTAAAATTAGTTAACGGCTCCATTTTAGCACCAGGCTTCTGTTGAAATGTTTTGCGCAGTACGTGCAGTCTGTCTTTTGGTGTAGGTGTAAGTTAACGTTGTGATAATGCTTCTATCCGACATCGGATTTCTCGAAAATTGTTAGTTGCTATGGTAACCGAACTTACACTGCAAAATTTACGTTTAACGTCTATGCCCCTTACCTGTGATGACCTCTAAAGAGAAACGAAAACAGATACATTTATTTATAATACATATTTTTTAACTATAAGCAAATACTACTTTTTATTATAATTACATTTTCTGCTTTATTAATATTTGTAACATTAATTGCTGCTGCAGGCCTAGGTTTAGTTTAAGTTCTGTAGATATGTGCTTGCATATATTCTTATATGTAAATACATACTGATATTTCCATAAGAACATAAGTACAACTATTCCTATACATGGGACGACAATAAATATTACATTTTACATTTTTTTTCTACATTGAAACAATTGTATTATTTGCAAGTTTTAAAATTTTAATAGGAACTAGGCCTTAAAAAGCAAATTTTTCCTCTTTTACACCTAGTTGAGCTGGATGTAATTTATTTCAATGTCTAGACAGCCTCTGAAAGTATATTAACGGTTGGCGCTTTCATTGGAAATCTGGTGTAAATTAGCGCTTAACGGCTTCTAATACTTTCTATGGCACACAAGATATTGTGGAATAACGCTCCATCGGAAGCAGTCAATACACAAAATTGCATATTTATCGGTTTGCAACCTCGCGCAAATAATGGCTCAGATGAAATGAGCCCAATGTTGGCAGCACCCAGGAGTATTTTCACAAGCCCACTAAATGATAACGATAGTCAATTTGATATATGATGTGTAAAGAAAAACTAATAATGTTTCCACAAATTTGCAGATATTGATTGTTTATGCTACAGATTTATACCCAGAAAAACTGGGGCATTGTTAGCAATTTCCAACTATTTGATTTGGTGTCCACCTTGGATTTTCTGGATTTTATCTTGTATCCGAGATTTACGCTATCTTTGTCTTGCTCAGTAGTTACTTTTAGCGTTACTCAAGCACAAAATATGTGTGAGCAGAGAGCGCTAGAAATACAGCGCTAATAATGTATTTATTTATGTTTAAAAATACAGTGAAAACATAAAACCAGAGATACATTTACTATTGTTTAAAGGCTACCATAATATTGGCAAAGCAAAAACAATACTAATTTCTCAGCACAAACTAAAAATAAAAATACTTCCCATGTTAAGAGACTTAGGGGCCGATTATCTAAACCTCACCAGATCAGAAGCATTTTTGTAAGAATTTGATGCACTTTATACATTTTTCGTGTGTATTTTTGCATAAATTTTTAAATGATTTGTTTTGTATGATTTTTAAATTACAATTTTTATTGTGCACTTTTGTAATGTATGCATCTCCTTCCCATACGAAAGTGCTGTAAACGCCACTTAGCGAGACGCCCTGTTTTCAGGGTAAAAAGTTGCTTTATATAATTCCACCAAGGAAACAGAAGGACTCTCCAGCCCATAGACCTTTAGATAATCTGGCCCTTAGAACCTTATTAATGTATGTCCAGACTAAACAGGAACACAACGCGTTTCAAGGACACTCCTCTTCATTAGGTAGTTGTGAATGCCAATGGCTTGGAAGACAAAATATTTCTGTATTCTCCTTGGTTCTGCACAGTTGTATGTTGCATCAAATGAAATTACTTGAAACGTGGGTTTGCCATTGATGTCCAATGTCTAAATCATTTCCATTATATTTTTCTGTGGTTTTGAGTACTTAAACCAGGAAACGTAGCTGCTGATGGAATCTTGTGGTCAAACAGAATGCAGCAGTTTGTTACCATTGATACAAATGATACATTAGGTTCATAAATGAATAATGTTTGCAGATTGCCTCTGACTGGTGATGCAATAAATGCATGAGTTTCCTTGTGGTGCACAAAATCGCAGGGGCATAAAACTCTATTCCCAATAAATGACTAGATTACAAGTTAAGCACTATTTAGCGCTAACACCACCAGAAGTAATATTTTTATGATGTCCGGTTATCGCACGTATTAAAGGTGAGCAAAACCCGACGCAAGCTACAGTAAGTTGAGGACTTCAGATAAAAAGACCAGATTAACTTCTCTCCTTAGACTTTAGTGAAGCTCCCTTTTAAAACAAATTAGCACTTAACGCTTGCGCGCTACCCTGACACCACATTAAACTAACAGTACTAAACCTGAAGGTAGTAATGAATATTTTATATTCCAATGTTCTTCACATAGAAAAGAATGTTCTGTTTTTACAAAACATGTAAAACAGTAAAACAAATTAAAGAAAATGATATTGAATACAAATTATTTTTAATGTTTAAAGGTATTTGAGTGGAAGGGGCTTCAAAGTATATATATATATATATATTTATTATAAGAAGAAACAACGAGGATACCCAGGAACTCAAAGCCAAAGTGGTTTATTCAAACGTACAGGTGTAGCACTAAACAGTGTGCAAGTTAGGCAGGATCTAACGCGTTTCGTGCATGTTCACATGCGCTTCATCAGAGATCTACAGGTGTTCACCAGGTAAGTGGTTAAATACAATATAATGGCCAATAGGGATGCTAATTGGCAAGTACAAATCACGTGAGTACTGTGTACTGATAATATCAAACATTGGAATGTGAAAAACTGACATAAATACATAACACATGTGAAAAACATATAAAACATTTAAAACACATTCTCTGTACAGTATTACTACTAAGATGTGTCACTCATAAGTGTCTTCTCTAAATTCCCTTTTAGGGGGGTAATGTTATGCTAAAATCTAGAACTATGTCTATGCTAAAGCAGTTTGATCTCCAAAAGGTTAAAAAGGAGAGTTGCATATGAGGTGCTACAAAAATATTACAATTAAGCTATGGATACTCAATATACACTGTTAGGGATATACATATTTAACATCAGCCTTTACGTACATGGATAAAAATTGGAAAATAAAAATAGAAAATGAAAATAAAAAAGAGTAAAAAAGGAGTAAGCAATTTTGTGTTATATATTGGGCTCGAAAGAGACAGTCGTACGGAACGTATACATAGTGAATACATGGTCAAGAACTGAGAGTCCCTTTCAAATGCTTTCTCCTGATGCAAAAAGAAAGATACATCTTGTTACATTAGTATTGTTAAATCAAGGAGGTATCTGAACGTAATGAACTAAATATGTACTAGGTTGGGATGCTAAAAAGGATAAAAGAGAAAATTAAGGAAAAATTAAGGAAAAATCCTATAGCTAAGTAATGATTAATTGATAAAGGGAATATGAAAGTGAGAAGGTAATAATAAGAATAAAATAATGTAAATCAGGAGGGAAAAAATGTTGTAATAGAAAGAGAAAAGTTTGAGAAAATAAATGAGAAAGTAAAACAGGTGAGAATAAAAGGAACACTAAAAAAAATATATAAGTTGATCATAAGTACCTAAAAGGAAAGACTAAGGATGAGAACAAAAGATGTCAAGGGGATTAGTAAGATGGAGTGAAAATAGTAGGGAACAATATGGACTAATCTATAAATAGGTCCAAATCATGTCTCTTGTTAATTCCCTTTGGAAATTTGGTCTGTAAGATAAAAATCCAATTTGCTTCTTTCCTCAGAAGCTTACCTATTCTGTCCCCTCCTCTGATGTCTCTCCTAATGTGTTCTATGCCTACAAAATGGAAGAGATGCTTAATGTATCTGCCATGAGATCTAAAGTGTTTAGCCACAGGAGTTCTAGGAGTATCTTCATCTAGTGATAGTAAGTGTTCCCTGATGCGGTCTTTGAGGGGGCGTGTGGTGAGGCCCACGTATTGCTGGGAGCACTGATGACGTGTGACAAGGTACACTACAAATTGACTGGTACAGTCAATTCTCTGTCTGATAGGGAAAACTGTGCCAGTTGTGGAAGATGTAAAGTGATCTGTTTTCTGTGTGTAATTACAGCTTTTGCATGTATGGTCATATTTGAAAAATCCTTTAGTGATAGTGAGCCAATTTGTCCTCTGAGGTGTCTTGTTAGTGAAATGTTTCCTAACTCTATCTCCCACTGTGGGTGCTTTTTTGGCTACACATTTGATTTGTTTTTTAGATATATTGTTTAATTTGTTATCACTCTGCAAAATTGGAAGATATTTGAGTACTATTTTACAGATGTTTTCGAATTGTCTGCTGTAATTGGTGGAAAAGACTATGTCATTGGAAGGTACTCCTGCATTGATACTTCTATATTTATTGTTTTTATTATTTTTGTTACTGTTTGAAAGTAAGGAATGTCTGTTAATCTTACTGACTTCATTTGCTGTCTTTTTTAAGCGGTTCTTGTTGTATCTCCTTTCTTGTAGGCGGGAGGTGATTAGGTCTGCCTGTACTTGGTACTGGTGTAAATCGGAGCAATTCCTGCGTGCTCTAATATACTGACCTTTGGGTATGCCTCTCGTGATGTGCCTGGCGTGGCATGAGTCTGCTCTAAGGATGGTATTTCGTGCTAAAGACTTCCTATAAATTGTTGAGATAATGTTATTGTAGTCATCAATTGAGAGTTGAAAGTCAATATAAGGTATAGAGTTCAATGTGGCACTATGAGTAAATCTCAAATTGAAAACATTGTTGTTCAGCAAATCAACCAAAGAGTTTGCTTCCCTTTGGTTTCTTGAATTCCAAATGACAATCAGGTCGTCTATATACCGGCCATACACAACTACATTGTCTCTGAGAGGGAAATCATCCGCAAAGATGCTATTAAATTCCAGCCAGCCCATATATAAGTTGGCATATGCCGGGGGAAATTTGCCCCCATGGCTGTGCCGCATCTCTGCAGGTAGAAATCCCCCCCCCCCCAAAGACATAGTAGTTGTGTGTGAGTAAAAATTTCGCTGTGGAAACTAAAAAAATCTATATAGTCATCTGAAAATTGGGAATATCTCCTGACCATATGGCCCAAGGCTTCAAGCCCTTTTTGGTGTGGGATGCTTGAATAGAGGGCAGTTACATCTATGGTAAGCCACTGAAAACCAGGCTGCCATTTGATTGTTTCCAATTGATATAGAAGATGGGCACTGTCCCTTATGTAACCTGGGAGTGACACAACTATTGGTTGAGGCACGGAATCAAGCCAGGCTCCCAATCTCTCACACAGAGACCCCATGCTCGCCACTATGGGTCTCCCTGGAGGTTTTTGAAGAGTTTTGTGAATCTTAGGCACGACACTGAAGGTGGGTATGAGGGGATCATTAATGAACAAATGCTCCATGGTCTCTTTGGTAATAAAGCCCTTCTCCAGTGCCGTGTCCAAGAAAGAAAATAGTTCCTGACTAAAATTAGATGTAGGTTCAAAACCGAGTCTTGTATAAGTATTAGTATTACTAAGTTGAGTATTGACCTCATCTATATAGTCGGTGGTATTAAGTATTACTACTGCCCCTCCCTTGTCTGCTTGGGTAACTACTATGTAGGGATTGTCCTCTAGTTCTTTTAGGGCCAGTCTCTCTGAAGAAGTTACATTGTGTTGTCTGTTAGGGTTAGTGTCCTTTAGGGTGTCATTGAGTAATATAATGTCTCTTAATACTGTTTCCTGATATAGCTCAATACTGGGGCTTCTAGCCTGGATAGGGTAAAAGTAGGAGCGATCTGTGTGGGTGAGCTGGTGTGTAGGAATTATGGGGCTTCCTGTTGTATCTTGCAAAGATAAAAGTGTGTTAAAGTCACACTGGTCCCTAAACAGTAAGCCTGTTTTGGTGTTCTCCAATTGTGTAGTCAAGTGTAGTCCTAAGGGGAGTTCACTAGTGTTTATGTCAGAGAAATGTTTTTTTTAAAGTGAACTTACGCACTAATCTATTTACATCTATCATAGTGGAAAAAACATCGAAATTAGTGCTAGGTGCAAAAGTGAGACCTTTATTCAATATAGAAATCTGTGCTGGTGTGAGTTGAGTGTCAGAAAGATTAATTACATTAATCATTTCTTTTTGTTTTTTGAGGCTGCTCTGCTGGGGTATCTATGTGCTTGGTTGGTTCCTTTTGGAGTGCTGGTTTGATTAGGGGGTTTGACCAAAGTAGCCAATGTGGCTCTAAGTGGGGCACTCGTGCCCATTTCAGATGTGACTATGGGCTCATGAGGCTCAGATACTGGAGAACCCAGAGATTGTGGAAGGGACAATTCTGAATCGCCAGCTTCTGTATCTATCCTTGAAAAGGTGACTTTCTTATTGGAATAATTGAGACGTTTGTTATTTTTAGACTTGGGAATAAGATTCAGAAAACTCTTCAAAAACCTTCAGGGAGACCCATAGTGGCGAGCATGGGGTCTCTGTGTGAGAGATTTGGAGCCTGGCTTGATTCCGTGCTTCAGCCAATAGTTGTGTCACTCCCAGGTTACATTAGGGACAGTGCCCATCTTCTATATCAATTGGAAACAATCAAATGGCAGCCTGGTTTTCAGTGGCTTACCATAGACGTAACTGCCCTCTATTCAAGCATCCCACACCAAAAAGTTCTTGAAGCCTTGGGCCATATGGTCAGGAGATATACCCAATTTTCAGATGACTATATAGATTTTTTAGTTTCCACAGCGAAATGTTTACTCACACACAACTACTTTGTCTTTGGTGGGCGATTTCTACCTGCAGAGATGCGGCACAGCCATGAGGGCAAAATTTGCCCCAGCATATGCAAACTTATATATGGGCTGGCTAGAATTTAATACCATCTTTGCGGATGATTTCCCCCTCAGAGACAATGTAGTTGTGTATGGTTGTTATATAGACGACCTGATAGTCATTTGGAATTCGAGTAACCAAAGGGAAACAAACTCTTTGGTTGATTTGCTGAACAACAATGTTTTCAATCTGAGATTTATTCATAGTGTCACATTGAACTCTATACCTTATCTTGACTTACAACTCTCAATTGATGACAACAATAACATTATCTCAACGATTTATAGGAAGTCTTTAGCACAAAATACCATCCTTAGAGCAGACTCATGCCATGCCAGGCACATCACAAGAGGCATACCCAAAGGTATTAGAGCATGCAGGAATTGCTCCGATTTACACCAGTACCAAGTACAGGCAGACCTAATCACCTCACGCCTTCAAGAAAAGGGATACAACAAGAACCTCTAAAAAAGACAGCAAATGAAGTCAGTAAGATTAACAGAGATTCCTTACTTTCAAACAGTAACAAAAATAATAAAAACAATAAATATAGAAGTATCAATGCAGGAGTACCTTCCAATGACATAGTCTTTTCCACCAAATACAGCAGACAATTCGAAAACATCTGTAAAATAGTACTCAAATATCTTCCAATTTTGCAGAGTGATAACAAATTAAACAATATATCTAAAAAACAAACCAAATGTGTAGTCAAAAAAGCACCCACTGTGGGAGATAGAGTTAGGAAACATTTCACTAACAAGACACCTCAGAGGACAAATTGGCTCACTATCACTAAAGGATTTTTCAAATATGACCATACATGCAAAAGCTGTAATTACACACAGAAAACAGATCACTTTACATCTTCCACAACTGGCACAGTTTTCCCTATCAGACAGAGAATTGACTGTACCAGTCAATTTGTAGTGTACCTTGTCACACGTCATCAGTGCTCCCAGCAATACGTGGGCCTCACCACACGCCCCCTCAAAGACCGCATCAGGGAACACTTACTATCACTAGATGAAGATACTCCTAGAACTCCTGTGGCTAAACACTTTAGATCTCATGGCAGATACATTAAGCATCTCTTCCATTTTGTAGGCATAGAACACATTAGGAGAGACATCAGAGGAGGGGACAGAATAGGTAAGCTTCTGAGGAAAGAAGCAAATTTCATTTTTATCTTACAGACCAAATTTCCCAAGGGAATTAACAAGAGACATGATTTGGACCTATTTATAGATTAGTCCATATTGTTCCCTACTATTTTCACTCCATCTTACTAATCCCCTTGACATCTTTTGTTCTCATCCTTAGTCTTTCCTTTTAGGTACTTATGATCAACTTATATATTTTTTTTAGTGTTCCTTTTATTCTCACCTGTTTTACTTTCTCATTTATTTTCTCAAACTTTTCTCTTTCTATTACAACATTTTTTCCCTCCTGATTTACATTATTTTATTCTTATTATTACCTTCTCACTTTCATATTCCCTTTATCAATTAATCATTACTTAGCTATAGGATTTTTCCTTAATTTTTCCTTAATTTTCTCTTTTATCCTTTTTAGCATCCCAACCTAGTACATATTTAGTTCATTACGTTCAGATACCTCATTGATTTAACAATACTAATGTAACAAGATGTATCTTTCTTTTTGCATCAGGAGAAAGCATTTGAAAGGGTCTCTCAGTTCTTGACCATGTATTCACTATGTATATGTTGCGTACGACTGTCTCTTTCGAGCCCAATATATAACACAAAATTGCTTACTCCTTTTTTACTCTTTTTTATTTTCATTTTCTATTTTTATTTTCCATTTTTTATCCATGTACGTAAAGGCTGATGTTAAATATGTATATCCCTAACAGTGTATATTGAGTATCCATAGCTTAATTGTAATATTTTTGTAGCACCTCATATGCAACTCTCCTTTTTAACCTTTTGGAGATCAAACTGCTTTAGCATAGACATAGTTCTAGATTTTAGCATAACATTACCCCCCTAAAAGGGAATTTAGAGAAGACACTTATGAGTGACACATCTTAGTAGTAATACTGTACGGAGAATGTGTTTTAAATGTTTTATATGTTTTTCACATGTGTTATGTATTTATGTCACTTTTTCACATTCCAGTGTTTGAGATCATCAGTACACAGTGCTCACGTGAATTGTACTTGCCAATTAGCATCCCTATTGGCCATTATATTGTATTTAACCACTGACCTGACGAACACCTGTAGATCTCTGATGAAGCGCATGTGAGCATGCGCGAAACGCGTCAGATCCTGCCTACCTTGCACACTGTTTAGTGCTACACCTGTACGTTTGAATAAACAACTTTGGCTTTGAGTTCCTGGGTATCCTCGTTGTTTCTTCTTATTATGCATACGGCTGAGCTGGCCTGAGGATCGGAGCTTGTCTTTGAGCATTTGGCTCTATTCCCTGCAGAGTGCCATTTGGATTCCCCACAAGTGGGATGATCTACATTTCGCACTGAGCTCATCTGTAGTGCCATCTTGTCGATACCAGACGAGGAACCAGCACCTGCTATTTGGGCAAGTCACATCGTCACATCGGCAAACCCGTGAAAGGATCCCGTCACCTACTGATTCATCCTCCGTGTACGTCTGACGTCATCAGAGGAGGACTCAGGCATGCAGACATTTGCCTAGTATTCAGGCTACTACCAGCGGACAACACGCCTGCACGCACGGCACAGACCACCCGTACTCTGGCAAACAGGGATTTTGCTTCAATTGACTGCCGCACAGAATTAAACAGGCACTTTGGTCCACAGTATTTTGTTAACATGGCGACACAGTGAGTAGCAGTGCTGAAACTCTATATTATACACTACAGAGACAGACTACTACAGTGTTCGCACATACCCTTTCTTGGGCATTTGTGAAAAAGTAGCACACTTGTTCACCCAGTATCTTTACTCTGCAGGGATTTAAACTATATGAGGGACTGATTTTTTCCTTGCTCCTCTTTATATATATATACATTAAATTAACAAAGTAAAACATCAAACAATGTGTTACTAATGTGTTTTCAATATAGTGCAGGGGGAATTGATTTTTCAAACAACTCTTTTTGTTTTGTTTCTTGCATTTTCTAAACTGTCCAAACTTTTTCGGGAATTGGGGTTGTATATTAATTTTATACATATAAACACATAAATACACATTTATACACACACACATATATATACTGTATAAATATATACACACACACACACACATATATACATACATACTCACATATTTACACATATATATGCACATTATAGTAATTTCCAGTCAAATACCTTATCATATACCATATACCTTTTAATGTTTATATATATTATTTACTTTGCTTTGTACCATATACCTTTTAACGTTTATATATATTATTTACTTTGCTTTGTCTGAAATTTAACTGTGAAAATATTTTTTTCACTTTTCCCAGAGAGGGTGAAGTGCATACTGCAGACATTATAGACTAAACCTGCAACTTGCTACATAGTGATTATTTAATATCTATACTTAGTTAGCCGCATAAGATAAATATGATCAAGTGTTTTTTTTATAAGGAAGATCCCTGGATTTAATTTTTTTTTTTTATGTTGCAAACAACATCTAGGGGTGGATTTAATAAGCAGTGAAAGCTTCTTTAGCCACCCATAGTTTCCGAATCCCCGCAAACAGCAGTTAAAAAGCAGCGGTTGTAAGACTGCCCCTTTTAGGTGGCGGACTGCAATCATTCCGATCCGATCGGGATGATTGACACCCCCTGCTAGCGGCCGATTGGCCGTGAATGTGCAGGGAGTGGCATTGTGCAATGTTAAATGCTGATAGCATATGCTGTCGGCATTTAGCGATGTTGGGCGGCTATAGCGGATCATGTACGCCTGACATTTGGGAAATTGACTCCCTAGTATGCTGGTCATTTGCTTAAAGGGATATTAAACACTAAATAAATGCTAGATAGAATGAAACATTCAAAGAAAAGATTAGTCTAAGAATAACGTGTAGATGTATTTTTTTAAACTTTAATTAGTTGTTTAAATATAGACAACATATGTGTTGTTTTAGTGTCTACAAAGCAATAGGTGCTGCCATGTTGTAACTTAGGTTTCATTCTCTAATAAGGCCAATTCGAGACAGTTATAAATAAGTCACTAGAGTGTGCTGCTAATGAATGTTTCTAACAGGAACTGAAAAGGATACACGATAGGCAGAATGAAATGACAGGAAAAGGGGACAAAATAAATAATGAAAGTATAATGCAAAGTTCTTTTTTATATATACAATTTATCATTTTATTTTACCATCTCAAAGTATTTAATGTCCCTTTAATTGCTAATATATACTATGCAATTAATGTCCCTTTGACATAAGAGTTTATAATTCGCAATCAATCACAAACAGGTGTGCATTTTCTATGTTACATTGTCTCTTGAAAAAAATTGAAAATGTAAAGTTTGTGCTTTCCCTAAGACTATATGCAAGCACAACTGGTAAAGATGACTTCATTTAATTACATTGCACAATTTTACATCATCAACAAATGTTTAATAAAAATACAACGCAATAGCACTTACTTTTAATTTCAAATGGGTATTAGATATTTTTATGAAAGCTGTCAGCCAATCACAGGCTCATATACATATATAAACTGTGATGCCTGCAATTGTTTTGCTCTTTAATCAAAGGATACTAAGAGAATTATGAAAGTAAATTGGATTTTTTTAATTGAGGACAAATTTTCTAAAATAAATAAATATAATAGAACAAATTTTAAATCAATTAGCTACACATTACTGTTAAAAATGATCTCACTATAACATAACTCAGCACATGCTCACTTGATTTCAGTATTCAACAAAACACATGCAGTATTTTTTTAAAAAAAAATAAAAAAAAATGATAGCATCACTGGCACAACTCTGCTCATGCTTTACACATACTGTATGTAAACACTGTTATATGACAATATCCACAGCAATTAACTATGGTCATGCTCATACCTGCATGCTACGCTTGCTGATTGGTGTCTAAATGTAGCCACAAAAAAGCAAGTTCTACCCAGGGACTGAATAAAAAATGGGCCGGGTCCTAAGCTTAAATTCCTGCCTTTTTAAATAAAGATACCAATAGAATGAAGAAAAATTGATAATAGGAGTAATTTAGAAAGTTGCTTAAAATTGCATGCTCTATCTGAATCATTAAAAAAAATTGGGTTTCATATCGCTTTAAACCATAAATACATGCAAGACATAATAATCTATTCAAAGCAAAGATTAGCCTTAGAATAACAGAGATTTATTTTTACAATTATATTATTTGTTTAAATATTAAAAAGTGTAAATGCAAAGGCTTAGCCCTAAAAAGTAATTTAATTTTTATAACGTAATTTAGTTTCAATAAAGTAATTAACTTGTTTTCTTCCAACGCCGCATGGAAACAGTTTTAAAGAATCCTATGCTCCACATAGCCTTGTTTGCACAGTCTCTTTAAGTGTGTTTTATATCTTTATGTTGTCTTCAGAAGGAAGGATAGATAAGGGGAAATTCAAGTTAAAACATGGTGGTGCCCATTACTTTATAGAAAACCAACAATTTTCAAAAAAATTACAGGGAAATGGGACGAAATAAATAATGAAAATATATTGCAAAGTTGTTGTTTTTTTAACTACATATAATTAAACATTTTATATTACAATATCATAGTGTTTAATATCCCTTTAATGCAGAATGAAAATATACAAATTGCACAACCCTAAACAAGCACTGTGCACAATCTCTCTGCCTATAGGTTTGGGTTTGCACAGTATATTTTGCTGAGAATATTTGCTTTATCAGAGACACATTTTGACAGAACATCTTCCGGATCTTTGCCAGTATCCTGAATCCCCAGCCTGTTAGAGACCTGTTGATGGAATTGTTCCCTCCCCTTATATAAAGAATACACAAGAGGAATGTATCCTTGCTTGGCTTGCACACAATACACTTAGGTATGAGTGCTGTAATCTGATGCTGTTGCAGTATTGCTACACTTCTGGCACATGCCTAATTATGTCCATTACTGCCTGGCAGATAACATCTCACACATAGAATTAACCCCCTCACATCTGAAACGGCTGTAAATACTTTTAAAGCTCTATTCTTTATTGTTTTGCCCCAGTATAATATAGACAGAATCTTGTGTATATTTTGAACATAACATTTTATTTACAAACCCAGCATTGTTCTCAGCAACCATAGGAAGTATATAGGACCATACATGCTATCATACAGCTTTTATTTGCATGCATTATGCTAGGAGGAAAAATCATCACAACAAATTATAGTTTCATGTCTCTTTTATACTTATGTCATATTAAATGTGGGTATTTATGTCATTTTACAGGTTACTAGTGAGATTTCCCCTCTTGTGCACGATGATGGTGACTGTATCTGCATTAGGATATAAATACATGTTACAATTTACCAGTACCTTTTTGTGCACCTCACTGACGAGGCCCATAGGAGGCCGAAACGATCGTCTGGGGTTGTCATGTTCCTTGTTCAGAGGAGAATTGCCTGGTATTTCGGGGCTGGACTGACCTTACTTGGCAGGATCAGACTGATATACTTCAGGAAAATTTTCTTCTGTGAAAAGCACACTGGTCTAAAAGAGGCTGCTTCCGGGTGGTAAATCGCCATAGAACAAGCCACTGAGCTGTTGTTCGTTCCTGGTAGAGCGCTTCTCTCTTTGTATGCAAATTATTATGACCCTGGGGAAGTCTCCCTATGGGTGATGAGGGAAACCAGACGTGGACTCCTTGCCCAGTGTTCTTAG
Organism: Bombina bombina; assembly: GCF_027579735.1. NCBI lineage: Eukaryota > Metazoa > Chordata > Amphibia > Anura > Bombinatoridae > Bombina > Bombina bombina. The sequence continues at coordinate 63,175,125 of NC_069502.1, read as the reverse complement.
AGGAATGTGGCTGAACCTCACTGACGAGGCCCATAGGAGGCCGAAACGATCGTCTGGGGTTGTCATGTTCCTTGTTCAGAGGAGAATTGCCTGGTATTTCGGGGCTGGACTGACCTTACTTGGCAGGATCAGACTGATATACTTCAGGAAAATTTTCTTCTGTGAAAAGCACACTGGTCTAAAAGAGGCTGCTTCCGGGTGGTAAATCGCCATAGAACAAGCCACTGAGCTGTTGTTCGTTCCTGGTAGAGCGCTTCTCTCTTTGTATGCAAATTATTATGACCCTGGGGAAGTCTCCCTATGGGTGATGGGGGAAACCAGACGTGGACTCCTTGCCCAGTGTTCTTAGAGGAATGTGGCTGAACCTCACTGACGAGGCCCATAGGAGGCCGAAACGATCGTCTGGGGTTGTCATGTTCCTTGTTCAGAGGAGAATTGCCTGGTATTTCGGGGCTGGACTGACCTTACTTGGCAGGATCAGACTGATATACTTCAGGAAAATTTTCTTCTGTGAAAAGCACACTGGTCTAAAAGAGGCTGCTTCCGAGTGGTAAATCGCCATAGAACAAGCCACTGAGCTGTTGTTCGTTCCTGGTAGAGCGCTTCTCTCTTTGTATGCAAACCTTTTTGTGCAGTCACAATTTACTGACTGGGCACTGAATGTCTGTTCATATCATATTTAAAAACAATAAATATTCCCAAAGTCCTAAAATACGTCTTCAACCTGTCCTGTATAAAATATGAAAGAAAAAAATGCACACTTTAAACCAAATTCAGCTTAACTTGTATACTTTTCTATGGTTGAATTTGTGCACAATAATAAGACAGACTAAGCCTATCTCACCTGTCATCCTTTTCTTTTCTTTTGCTTCCAGGAGTCGGTTTTTCTGTGAATATGAGAGCAGCCTCTCTATCTGATCCATTTCTCAAATTGATGTAGTTCTTTACATTCAAATGTATAATGTTGTATATTGTTTGAATTTAATGTAAGAGACCAGAGATATTCAGTTTACTCATATTAAAGGGACATGAAACCCCAACATTTACAACGTACAATTTTAAACAACTTTCCAGTTCACTTCTATTATCAAATTTGCTTCATTCTCTTGGTATCATTGGTTGAAGGAGCAGCTAAGCACTACTGGTTTCTAACTGAACACATGGGCGAGCCAATGGCAATCAGTAGCTAGAACCTAGGTTCTTTGCTGCTCCTGAGCTTACCTAGATAAACCTTTCATCAAAGTATAACAAGAGAAGGAAGAAAATTAAACAATAGAATAATTGGAAAGTTGTTTAAAATTGTATGCTCTGTCTAAATCACGAAAGTCTAATTATGACTTTAATGTACCTTTAAGTGGAGGCAATATAGTAAATTAATAATTTTGTTGTCTTGATGATGGTGTTAATATTCATTTGGTATCATGTTTTATTGTTCGTTAGTAATCTCTCCTTATTTGGTGGTCATTTTTTTCCCTTTCATATATCTACATATATACTCAGTGTTCTCCATAGAAAATTTTGCCAGCCAGGTGGCATTTTAAAGGAAGTCAACAAACAAAGATCAAAAAAGCAATGCAAATGCTTGTGTAAACAGTCCCAAAAATACAGCGATAATCAATAAGCGGTATGGATGCTTAAGTCTTTGACCGTAAACAAAAACAATTCAGTTCCCTTTATATTTCTGTGTCAACCTGTCAAGAAAAAACAGAAGGCGCCACACATTGACCTCCACTCTGTAACTTAAGAAAAAACAGAAGGCGCCACACATTGACCTCCACTCAGCAACACAAGAAAAAACAGAAGGCGCCACACATTGACCTCCACTCTGTAACACAAGAAAAAACAGAAGGCGCCACACATTGACCTCCACTCTGTAACACAAGAAAAAACAGAAGGCGCCACACATTGACCTCCACTCTGTAACACAAGAAAAAACAGAAGGCGCCACACATTGACCTCCACTCTGTAACACAAGAAAAAACAGAAGGCGCCACACATTGACCTCCACTCTGTAACAGAAAAAAAACAGAAGGCGCCACACATTGACCTCCACTCTGCAACACAAGAAAAAATAGAAGACGCAACACATTGACCTCCACTCTGTAGCACAAGAAAAAACAGAAGGCACCATACATTGACCTCCACTCTGTAACACAAGAAAAAACAGAAGGCGCCATACATTGACCTCCACTCTGTAACACAAGAAAAAACAGAAGGCGCCACACATTGACCTCCACTCTGTAGCACAAGAAAAAACAGAAGGCGCCACACATTGACCTCCACTCTGTAACATAAGAAAAAACAGAAGGCGCCACACATTGACCTCCACTCTGTAACACAAGAAAAAACAGAAGGCGCCACACATTGACCTCCACTCTGTAACACAAGAAAAAATAGAAGGCGCCACACATTGACCTCCACTCTGTAACACAAGAAAAAACAGAAGGTGCCACACATTGACCTCCACTCTGTAACACAAGAAAAAACAGAAGGCACCACACATTGACCCCCACTCTGTGACAAAAAAAAAATCAGAAGTAGCTGCCAAATAGTTTGAGCTATAATTTTGTAATAAAAATTGGTTTATTAATAATATTTTTATTACTCTTTTTCTCACTTTTCTTAAAAATGCGATCCCCTGGTAGTTCATCACTTTGGCTACCAAAGGTTTATTATAAGTCTTTATTACAAAATTTTAAACTAATACTGTAGCAAAATCCACTATATAGTGATAAATGACATTGCCATCAATAATAAAGGTTGTATTGGGAAATACTAATAATGTTATGCACTTACTATAACCCTGGGTTAAAATGTTAAATGAAATATATATAGTCACGAACAACATGTTCACTGTGCGATTGATTGTCTCTGATTATTAGACTTTTGAGTAGTTTTGTGGGAAAACAAAGACTGCAGTCCACGCAAGCTGATTCTACAAGAACTAATGAGGTTGCTGCTCTGTGGTGAACAGACGGTATAAAAGCCCAGATGTGGTGATAAACAGTATGCATTGTCAATTAAACAGCTTTTTCCATTATAAGAAAAAACAAAGTTTAACTTGCTCAATATCATAGGGATCATAGGGTCCATTGGCATTATAGAAAGGTTAATCATTTATTGACAAGAACATCGGGGGTATTGAGATCTACTTTGGATTGAACCTTTTCGCTACCAAAACAAAAGAATTTCAATGACTATTTTATGGTGTATTGTAGATCAAAACATATGTCTGTGGTTAGATGCACACACCCTAAATTTAAGGGAGAATTGCCTCACCTTTTGGTCTATAATTCTGGATGGGTTCAGGTTGATTTATTGCAGGAAGGTTCTCATTTGGGAAAAGGACACTTTTGGTTAAAATAAGCTGCATTTCTTCTTGATTGCATGTATGCAAATCCTTGGGATCATTGTTCTAAGGGTGATGGGGGGTAAACTGATATGGAGCCTTATCCACTGTGCCTTAAAGAGATATGTCTAGACCTCCACTGATGAAGCTGATAGAAGTCAAACATCATTTGTTCAGAGTAGAATTACTTGGTATGTTGGTGCTGGACTGCCCTAGAGAGAACATACTGATATACTAGTAGAATTACCTGGTATGTTGGTGCTGGACTGCCCTAGAGAGAACAGACTGACATACTAGTAGAATTACCTGGTATGTTGGTGCTGGACTGCACTAGAGAGAACAGACTGATATACTAGTAGAATTACCTGGTATGTTGGTGCTGGACTGCCCTAGAGAGAATAGACTGACATACTAGTAGAATTACCTGGTATGTTTGTGCTGGACTGCCCTAGAGAGAACAGACTGATATACTAGTAGAATTACCTAGTATGTTGGTGCTGGACTGCCCTAGAGAGAACAGACTGAAATACTAGTTGAATTACCTGGTATGTTTGTGCTGGACTGCCCTGGAGAGAACAGACTGATATACTAGTAGAATTACCTGGTATGTTTGTGCTGGACTGCCCTAGAGAGAACATACTGATATACTAGTAGAATTACTTGGTATGTTTGTGCTGGACTGCCCTAGAGAGAACAGACTGACATACTAGTAGAATTACCTGGTATGTTTGTGCTGGACTGCCCTAGAGAGAACAGACTGATATACTAGTGGAATTACCTGGTATGTTTGTGCTGGACTGCCCTAGAGAGAACAGACTGACATACTAGTAGAATTACCTGGTATCTTTGTGCTGGACTGTCCTAGAGAGAACATACTGATATACTAGTGGAATTACCTGGTATGTTTGTGCTGGACTGCCCTAGAGAGAACAGACTGATATGCTAGTAGAATTACCTGGTATGTTTGTGCTGGACTGCCCTAGAGAGAACAGACTGATATACTAGTAGAATTACCTGGTATGTTTGTGCTGGACTGTCCTAGAGAGAACAGAATGATATACTAGTAGAATTACCTAGTATGTTGGTGCTGGACTGTCCTAGAGAGAACAGACTGATATACTAGTAGAATTACCTGGTATGTTGGTGCTGGACTGCCCTAGAGAGAACAGACTGATATACTAGTAGAATTACCTAGTATGTTGGTGATGGACTGCCCTAGAGAGAACAGAATTATATACTAGTAGAATTACCTGGTATGTTTGTGCTGGACTGCCCTAGAGAGAACAGACTGATATACTAGTAGAATTACCTGGTATGTTTGTGCTGGACTGTCCTAGAGAGAACAGAATGATATACTAGTAGAATTACCTAGTATGTTGGTGCTGGACTGTCCTAGAGAGAACAGACTGATATACTAGTAGAATTACCTGGTATGTTGGTGCTGGACTGCCCTAGAGAGAACAGACTGATATACTAGTAGAATTACCTAGTATGTTGGTGATGGACTGCCCTAGAGAGAACAGACTGATATACTAGTAGAATTACCTGGTATGTTTGTGCTAGACTGTCCTAGAGAGAACAGAATGATATACTAGTAGAATTACCTAGTATGTTGGTGCTGGACTGTCCTAGAGAGAACAGACTGATATACTAGTAGAATTACCTGGTATGTTGGTGCTGGACTGCCCTAGAGAGAACAGACTGATATACTAGTAGAATTACCTGGTATGTTGGTGCTGGACTGCCCTAGAGAGAACAGACTGATATACTAGTAGAATTACCTGGTATGTTTGTGCTAGACTGTCCTAGAGAGAACAGAATGATATACTAGTAGAATTACCTAGTATGTTGGTGCTGGACTGTCCTAGAGAGAACAGACTGATATACTAGTAGAATTACCTGGTATGTTGGTGCTGGACTGCCCTAGAGAGAACAGACTGATATACTAGTAGAATTACCTAGTATGTTGGTGATGGACTGCCCTAGAGAGAACAGAATGATATACTAGTAGAATTACCTAGTATGTTGGTGCTGGACTGCCCTAGAGAGAAAAGACTGATATTCTGTTAGAATCTTCTCCTTTGTAAAAAGGGCAAAAGTGGACTAAAAGAGGCTGCACCCTGGTTTGGCACTGTGCCATATAATAAGCCTATTACAACTGTACCCATTTCTATTTTAGAGCTTCTCTCTTCTTGTACAAATATTATGTACTTTTCCTATTTATTTCTTTTTCATTTTCTCAGTGGTCTGTCACCGAGGCATATATGTCTCTGAGGGATGTGGCAGTGATTTGCACTTATGGCACTTGAGTTTTCTGTGTATAATAATAACATATAATCTGCATATATTTATAATAAAGTGCATCAGGATTTGCTCAAAATGTTGAATAAGACAATCAAGGAGTGTTGTTTCATAGTCTTGACTATAAAGCACTTTATGGTCCAGAAAGATATCTGTGCATGTTTAGATACTTCCTTCACCCCTCTGATCAATGAGATTTTTTATATGGTACATTTTAAACCCTCTAGATTGTAAGATCATAACATAAAGGCAATCAGCTCCCCTATTTAATACATTTTTTTGTTGTTTTACCTTAATTTATTCATTATATGGAAAAATGGATATTTAAAGGGATATGACACCTAAATTATTTATTTCATGATTTAGATAGAGCATACAATTTTAAGGAACTTTCTAATTTACTCCTATTATCAATTTATCTTTGTTCACTTGGTATTTTTATTTGAAAAAACAGGAATGTATATTGCATATTTAACTGAATTATAAAAAAAATTGGGTTTCATATCCATTTAACAGGAGGCTAAGACCAGAAAGATATCTGGCATTTTTAGAAGTTGAACTCGTCTCTAAGATGCATACGAGTGCAAAAATCAATGCTCTAATGTGTTAAAGCATTTCATTATTGCACTATTTCTAGCATATGTTTGACCCCTGCAAAAAGGTAAACACATAGCTAAAGTCAGTTACATAGCTACAATGCATTAATGATGAGTCAATGACCAGAGGCATATGTGCATAGCCACCAGTCACCAGCTGGCTCCCATTAGTGCATTTCTTCTATTGAGCCTAGATCAAAGTCAATTTAATAACATAAATAAATTGGAGTCCTAAAAAAAAACATGTTCTGTTTGAATCATGAAAGTTTAATTATGAATTTGATGTCCCATTTAAACTAGAACACAAAGTTCCCCATTCTCCAAATATCCCCGCTTGTTCTAAATCCAATCCCACAAAGAAGATGTGATTTAATTCAGGGTAAATGTTTAGAATTTCTACCATATTAATTTGGGGCACGGACCAGATGGTTAGAGTTCTGCGTGTTGGTTATGTTGGTGGTGGGTTGACATGTTTGGCAATCTCAGAATGGAAACAAAATATTAAGCAAAGAATGTAAAATACAAATATTATAGTCTTAAATTATTATTGTTGGAAGTCATTCCAGATGTTTTACTTTTATTTGTAACAATGAACCTTTTTAGCAAAGCACCAAGATCAACTCACTACTGAATTTACTATCAATTTCATCCCCTTTAATTTTTTCAATGATTATTTTTCAACAAATGTGGTTAATTTTTTCAATGATTATTTTTCAACAAATGTGGCATTTCACCATCAAGAGGTTAAAGGGTTATGAAACACAACATTTTTTGTTTTGATTCAGACCGAGCAGACCATTTAAAAAAAAGTTTCCTATGTCCTTCTATCATCTATTTGGCTTCGTTCCCATGATATTCTGTGTTAGAGAGACACCTAGGTAGGCATCTGGAGCACTACATTGCAGGAAATAGTGCTGCCCTCTAGTGCTCTTGCGAATGGAGAACATTCTTGCAAAACTGCTGCCATATAATGTTCTAGAAATAGGCCGGCTTCTAGCATACGTCCGTGATATTCAACAAAAAATACCAAGAGAACAAAGAAAATTTGATAGTAAAAGTAAATTAGAAAGTTGTTTCAAATCACTGCTCTATCTAAATCCTGGAAGAAAAATGTTGGGTTTCATATCCATTTAAAGGAACAGTCTAGTCAAAATTAAACTTTCACGATTCAGATAGAGCAGCAATTTTAAGCAACTTTCTAATTTACTTCTATTATCAATTTTTATTTGTTCTCTTGGTATCTTTATTTGAAAAAGCAAGAATATAAGCAAAGCGGCCGGCCCATTTTTGGTTCAGAACCTGGGTAGCACTTTCTGATTGGTGTCTAAATGTAGCCACCAATCAGCAAGCCCTACCTAGGTGCTGAACCAAAAATGGGCAGGCTCCTAAACTTACATTCAAATAAATATTCCAAGAGAACAAAGAAAAAATGATAATAAGAGTAAATTAGAAAGTTGCTTAAAATTGCTGCTGTATCTGAATCGTGAAAGTTTAAAGGGCCATAATACCCAAATGTTTAAACACTTGAAAGTGCTGCAGCATAGCTGTAAAAAGCTGATTAGAAAATATCACCTGAACATCTCTATGTAAAAAAGAAAGATATTTTACCTCAAAAGTTCATCAGTAGCCACATCCCATTGTAAAGGATTTCTAAGCAGCATTTTAGTGTGTCTGTCCTAGGACAGCTGAAAGGATGAGCCTTGTGAACTCTCATATTATTTCACCAATCAGGTAAAGGAAACTTACTATGAAATCTCATGAGAGTTAAGTCAAATCTCATGAGATCACAGTAAGAGTTCATGACCTCAGCAATGCTGATGCTGATTGGCTGCTGTTCATTTCTTCATTTTTTTTTATTTTTTACCTGCAGCTGGGAGCAGGTAAAGTATAACTTTTTACACAGAACTTACTCTGCTGAGCTGAGGAGATTGTGAGGTAAAATATCTTCCTTTTTTACATAGAGATGCTCAGGTGATATTTTCCTGTCAGCTTTTTACAGTTATACTGCATAAGTTTCAAGTGATTTAGCATATGAGTATTATGTCCCTTTAATTTTGACTAGACTGTCCCTTTAACATTCCTCAAGCTATATATTATCCTACAGCACAAACAAGGTGAAATTTACAGATGAATCATTGTAGCATTTGACAACATTCTCAGTACAATCCTGACGCATCCCAAGAGCTTTTTGCATATGTGACTGTTACTGTGTGGGGGACTTTACTGGCTGGCATTTGAGTATCAAGTCACAGGGAGGTATAATGTATGCATTCTAAAGAAAAGACAAACACAACCCTTTAGACATGAGCACTATGCCTTAAAAACACGTTTAATTATTCATTTAGCATGAGCTGGGGAAACAAAAAGAACAGTATTAAATAGCAGACTATGTAAATAGGCACTGCAGTTTACATATAAGACCTGCTTTACAAGATCCAGTAAGTGCAGAGGCAGAGATGCACTAAAGCTTGCTGTGACTGTGAGCTGGCAGATCTGTGGGGTTTCAAACAAATAGGAGAGAAACTGTGGGCGCCTAAAACAGGCTGGTCCAAAGTGGCAAATAATTAAAAAAACACAAAAACAGATTATATCTATATAAAAATGTATTTAATAATTGTTACAAACTATAAAAGAATCTGATCTAAAAATAACTATTTCATGCATAAATATGAAAAAACACAAATAAAATCAAAATTAAGAGACATCTCTGTTATTTACACAAAAATGAACAACTCTCATAAAATTATGGTGTGGCTAATCTGCACTTATATCTGACTATATGGAGGAATGATAAGCACCTAAATGTTAGCACCTATATAATGACCTATATAAGGTGTAACCAGTAGTGACCTCTGCTGCAGACAGGGTTTATACTGTAGCTATACACTAGCTATGAACTCACTTTGCAAAGTTTCACAAATGGAATATTTCCAATCATATATTAGTCCAGCTTAAATAAAAAATGTGTCCAACAGCTGTATTTGTGTTTAAGTTATTATCGACTGATTGTCCGCTGATTATCCAGCAATGTGAGAGAAAGTTTCAGCTGGGTAATCAGCTGAAACTTGCTGAAACTTTCTCTCACATTGCTGGATATATTTATCTATTTATATAAACTGGACGAATATCATATGATTGGAAATATTCCATTTGTGAAACTTTGAAAATATTTCTGTAGTGAGTAGTGTTATTTTTAGAGATAATCCTCAGCTGAGATTCATTTATAGTTTGTAACAATTATTAAATACATTTTTATATAGATTTAATCTGTTTTTGTGTTTTTTAATTATTTACCACTTTGGACCAGCCTGTTTTAGGCGCCCGCAGTTTCTCTCCTATTTGTTTGATATCCTTTTACTAGGTTGTAGGGACCTTGTTTTACTGTGGTGCAGGTCTATATTTATCTATTTATAGCCCAAGTAGTGTTGATCTGTTTTAAAATCTGTGGGGTTTGCAATACATTTTACTTTGAAAGTTCGGAATCCCATTTCTTTGTGTTTCCTGCAATACTTGTTAAGGATGAGATGCATGAAATTTAGTAATAACTTGTGTCTGAATTAATGTCTTTGTCTATGTGATAGCGTATATGTGCAGCCACCAATCAGCAGCTAGAACCTAGGTTCTTTGCTGCTCCTGAGCTTACCTAGATAAACCTTTCAGCAAAGGATAACAAGAGAAGGAAGCAAATTAAATAATAGAAGTAAATTGGAAAGTTGTTTAAAATGGTATGTTCTGTCTAAACCATGAATGTCTAATTATGACTTTACTGTCCCTTTAAAGGGGTATGACATCCATCACTCAGATAGAGCATACAATTTTACACAACACTTTGTTGAAGAAGCAGCAATGCACTACTGAACACACTGGGTGAGCCAATGACAAAAGGCATATATGTGCAGCCATTAGTCAGCAGCTAGCTCCCAGTAGTGCATAGCTGCTCCTGTGCTTACCTAGGTATGTTTTTCACTAAAGTATACCAAGAGAACAAAGCAAATTACAAAATAGAAGTAAATTGGAAAGATTTTTAAATTGTATGTTCTATCCTATATAATAAATGGCCAAGTACGTTTGTCCAAAGCAGTCATGCGCTGTAGAGAGTGTGCAAGACAAACATACCTGGCCTTAACCCCTTAATGACCAGCGTTAATGTGCTGTAGAGACTGCGCGAGACAAACATACCTGACCTTAACCCCTTAATGACCAGCGTTGATGTGCAGTAGAGACTGCGCGAGACAAACATACCTGACCTTAACCCCTTAATGACCAGCGTCGATGTGCAGTAGAGACTGCGCTAGACAAACATACCTGACCATAACCCCTTAATGACCAGCGTCGATGTGCAGTAGAGACTGCGCTAGACAAACATACCTGACCATAACCCCTTAATGACCAGCGTCGATGTGCAGTAGAGACTGCGCTAGACAAACATACCTGACCTTAACCCCTTAATGACCAGCGTTGATGTGCAGTAGAGACTGCGCGAGACAAACATACCTGACCTTAACCCCTTAATGACCAGTGTCGATGTGCAGTAGAGACTGCGCAAGACAAACATACCTGAATTAAGATTTCACATTGCAATCGTATTCACATTAAACAATATCTCAGAGGGATTTTCAAAGCGAAATTCACATATAGATCTTAAGATATCTAGACACATAGATATTCGTATACATATCTCACTATAAATAGATATATCAGTCCAAAAATCATCACATATAGAAAGAAATATTAATTTACAAATAAATAGAACATATTCCGTTATGGAAACATTTTCGCAATATGAAATATTCGCATTTTCATGTACACTTTTCGAGGAGAACTTGTAATAGCTGCGCAACCCCAAATGCGAAAAAACATATCGCCCGTGTTGTGTTTTCACAATTGATTTGCCGCACGACTTGTAATCTTGCCCTATGTTGGCTATGGCATAAGCACTAAGCTGAAGGTCAAATAGTGGAGTTCTTCACTTACTTTAAAATATGATTTTGTATTGAAATATATAGTTAAAACATAGCACAGATACATATGTGAACATATATACTAGGTACGTGCATTCGTTACTAATCCTAATTTGTTAACAAACACTGATATTATTTTCAATTTCACAAAATGAATATCCAAAAGAATACACAACAAAATTTAAAGAAAAATAATAAAATACTGATGAAATTCATCGTTATTAATTTGTTTCCTATAAAATACCTTAGAGGTTAAAAGTACTTACCTATAGCAAGCTGGAGAGTCGCGCTAATCCACACAATTCTTCAGAGAGCCCCTGGGCCGCATTAATAGGAGGCTTAGAGAGTGTTAAACCTCCTATTAGCACATCCCTGGGTTCTGTGAAGAAGGGTTGGGATTAGCGCGACTCTCCCGCATGTTAAAGGTAAATATTTAATGCTACAGGTTTCAAAAATACAAAGGAAAGCCCTGTATTACTAGCAGTGATAGTGAGCATGGCCAAAAAAATATTTTTTTGTCTCATTATACCACAACACAGATTTCTTATTATAGTTGCAATAATATTCTATCGCTATATAAATCCCTGGTAGGACCTCTCCTTGAGTATGGAGTGCAGTTCTGGGGACCGATCTCAAAAAAGACATTGCAGACCTAGAAAAAGTTCAGAGAAGGGCCACAAAGCTAATAAGGGGAATGGAGAATTTAAGCCAAGAGGAGAGGTTAGCCAAACCGAGTCTGTTTTCTCTAAAAAAATATTACTTTATATAAATACTAGTCCTAAAGCCCGTTCACACGGGCCGTGTGGTTTATTTTTATTTTTATATTCTCTCTCTCTCTCTGCCCTATCTCTCTCTCTCCCCTCTCTCTCTCCCCTGTCTCTCTCACTCTCTCTCCCCTGTCTCTCTCACTCTCTCCCCCCTGTCTCTCTCACTCTATCCCCCCTGTCTCTCTCACTCTATCCCCCCTGTCTCTCTCACTCTATCCCCCCTGTCTCTCTCACTCTATCCCCCCTGTCTCTCTCACTCTATCCCCCCTGTCTCTCTCTCTCTCACTCCCCTGTCTCTCTCTCTCTCACTCCCCTGTCTCTCTCTCTCTCACTCCCCTGTCTCTCTCTCACTCCCCTGTCTCTCTCTCACTCCCCTGTCTCTCTCTCACTCCCCTGTCTCTCTCTCACTCCCCTGTCTCTCTCTCACTCCCCTGTCTCTCTCTCACTCCCCTGTCTCTCTCTCACTCCCCTGTCTCTCTCTCACTCCCCTGTCTCTCTCTCACTCCCCTGTCTCTCTCTCCTCCCCCCTGTCTCTCTCTCTCTCCCCCCGTGTCTCTCTCTCCCCCCGTGTCTCTCTCTCCCCCCGTGTCTCTCTCTCCCCCCGTGTCTCTCTCTCCCCCCGTGTCTCTCTCTCCCCCCCCTGTCTCTCTCTCCCCCCCCTGTCTCTCTCTCCCCCCCCTGTCTCTCTCTCCCCCCCCCTGTCTCTCTCTCCCCCCCCTGTCTCTCTCTCCCCCCCCCTGTCTCTCTCTCCCCCCCCTGTCTCTCTCTCTCTCCCCTGTCTCCCTCTCCCCTGTCTCCCTCTCCCCTGTCTCCCTCTCCCCTGTCTCCCTCTCCCCTGTCTCCCTCTCCCCTGTCTCCCTCTCCCCTGTCTCCCTCTCCCCTGTCTCTCTCACTCTCTCCCCTGTCTCTCTCACTCTCTCCCCTGTCTCTCTCACTCTCTCCCCTGTCTCTCTCTCTCACTCTCTCCCCTGTCTCTCTCTCTCACTCTCTCCCCTGTCTCTCTCTCTCACTCTCTCCCCTGTCTCTCTCTCTCACTCTCTCCCCTGTCTCTCTCTCTCACTCTCTCCCCTGTCTCTCTCTCTCACTCTCTCCCCTGTCTCTCTCTCTCACTCTCTCCCCTGTCTCTCTCTCTCACTCTCTCCCCTGTCTCTCTCTCTCACTCTCTCCCCTGTCTCTCTCTCTCACTCTCTCCCCTGTCTCTCTCTTACTCTCTCCCTGTTATGCCTCGCGACGCTTTCAACTGCTAGTCACGCGATCTCTCTCTCTCTCTCTCTCTCACTCTCTCTCTCTCTCCCCTTGCCGGGTCCTCACGCTGCTGTCATTCACCCCTGCGCGTGCGATCAGCCCTCTCCTCCTCCACTTGCCGGGTCCTCGCGCTGCTGTCATTCACCCCTGCGCGTGCGATCAGCCCTCTCCTCCTCCACTTGCCGGGTCCTCGCGCTGCTGTCATTCACCCCTGCGCGTGTGATCAGCCCTCTCCTCCTCCACTTGCCGGGTCCTCGCGCTGCTGTCATTCACCCCTGCGCGTGCGATCAGCCCTCTCCTCCTCCACTTGCCGGGTCCTCGCGCTGCTGTCATTCACCCCTGCGCGTGCGATCAGCTGCTGTCTAAGGCCAAGTGTTTGTCTGAACTGCGCATGACGGCTTCAGACAAACTCTTGTCTTTTATAATATAGGATATTCAAGGCCCATATACAGAGATGACCGAAACTCTGTTTTTTCCAAGAAAATTGTTTGTGCCAAGAGGTCACAATTTAAGGCTCGAGGAAAGGAGATTTCATCTCTTGCAACGTAAACATTTTTTCACTGTAAGAGCAATAAAATTGTGGAAGTCATTGCCAAAGGAGGTAGTGAATGACAATACCTTAGATACATTTAAAAATGGTTTGGATAGATTTCTGTCTAGAAAGGGAATTCATGGATATGATTGTTTGGGTTATATGGGTCACCTTTTAATGGGATTAATATAAACTCAACTGGAGCTTTTTTGTAAGGATTTTAGATTTGTTTAGGTTGAACTTGTGGACTTTTTTTCATCCTCATCTACTAAGTTACTAAGTTACTATGTAATAATGCGTGGTAATGTTCATGCAATGTATGCATTGGGCTCAGTAAAAGGCTTCTTTCATGCAACCTGTCCAAAAAGCTTTTTGACATGGTCCTTAACAGTTAATTTGATACAGCTTTGATACTGTGCTAGCACAATATGCATATGGATAATCCACTTGTCCACCAAATCGTCAGCTGCTACAAACATTAGAAACTTTTTATATTATTGTTCTGACATGTATTTTCAACAATTTATGTATTTAATATTTACAGTACCTGATCTATGTAGGTCATCAACAACCATCTTGCTCCTTTTAACTGAAAGCTTAATGGCTTTACCCAATATGATAGATGACAAAGGGAGTTTACATGCCGGCAACCTCATATTTATATCCCAAGGAAACAGGAACAGTTAAAAAATATCCATATATTTCCAGGAGAGAGAGACCAATTAAAAAAAATAACATTTCATAACATACACCAATTTATTTGGCTTTATTTTAAATATTCTTTAAGGGTGCTTATACTATTGAAACCTATGTTTTGCAGAATGTATTGTACAACTCATTAAAATGTTTAGCTAAATTATTGTGTTAAAATGAGAGAATCTGCCCACTCAAATCATTATTTGTGTTGTTTATTTTTCACTTTGCTTTTTATGACATCAGTGTACCATACATTGCTGCTAGTCATAGGCCTCCATTTATCATTTGCCCGGCAGAAAAGGTTCGCTCTGAGTAACCTTGTTGCGTTTGTTACTTATGCAATGCCGCCCCCTGCACGTGTGCAGCCAATCATGTGTGAGTAGGGTCTGTCAATCATCAGATTGCAACACTTTAGTCCACTACACTTTAGGCGGCAGAGAGACTATGTAGCTGCGGTGTTAAGACATTACGGTCAAAATTTAAACGCACATAGATTTATTGCGTCTTTCAATAGAAATATATTAGCAATATACATGTATTGGCAAAAATGCTTCTAGTAACCGTTATTACTGTTTTAGGGCCAGATTTATTAAAGACTGGGGGGACTCTTCGCCCTGCATTGTGTCTGGCTTGTAGCAATACGCTACCCACATTTATCATTGCACACTCGTAGAAGTGTGCTACCCCACCCACTGATTGCGTGCAGGAGCTTTCAATCTCCCCGGTCAGAAAAGTCCGGGGGGATTGACAGACACCACATGGCAGGTGACCGCATCTGATGACCGCTGCTTCTTAAAGGGACACTGTACCCAAAAATTTTCTTTCGTGATTCAGATTGAGCATGAAATTTTAAGCAACTTTCTAATTTACTCCTATTATCAAATTTTCTTCTTTCTCTTGGTATCTTTATTTGAAATGCAAGAATGTAAGTTTAGATGCCGGCCCATTTTTGGTGAACAACCTGGGTTGTCCTTGCTGATTGGTGGATACATTCATCCACCAATAAAAAAGTGCTGTCCAGAGTACTGAAACCAAAAAAAGCTTAGATGCCTTCTTTTTCAAATAATGATAGCAAGAGAACAAAGAATAATTGATTATAGGAGTAAATTAGAAAGTTGCTTAAAATTGCATGCTCTTTCTGAATTACAAAAGAAAATTTTTGGGTACAGTGTCCTTTTAACTCAAGGCTGCAGACTCGATTGTGCAAATCTGCAGCTGATGGGGCTCTGAAGCTCATACATGGAGCCCTTAGTGTAAACATTTTTCTCTGCATGTGCATGTGACGCATAGCTAGATATTCTCAGTGCACCAGCATTTTAAATACTGAAGCTGCTCAGACTGCTAGGAGAGCCAGTGGAGTTTGTATATACATGCACCTTAGGCTCTCTGAGAATGTGCTGTGTTTAAAATGCTGGTGCATGGAGCATACTTAAATACACATTTGAAACACCTATGGATTTTATTAGAAGCATCTTTTACTAATACGTGTAGAAAATCCTTTATCCAAACACCTTAGGACCGGAAAAAGGTTTGCATTACAGAATAGTTCGGATTTTGTAATATTTGCATCTGTAAAATGGGACAGTTTGGAGAGGGGATGGAACCAAGTGTAAATAACAACATTCAGCGATGTCAGTCGAACATGATCTGCTGAGCAGGCAATTTTAAGCAACTTTCTAATTTACCCCTATTACCTATTTTTCTTTGTTCTCTTGCTATCTTTATTTAAAAAGCAGCAATATTAAGCTTAGGAGCCGGCCCATTTTAGATTCAGCACCCTGGATAGCAATTGCTTATTGGTGGCCGCGATTCTGCAGGGGGCGGCATTGCACAAGCAGTTCACTAGAATTGCTTGTGCAATGATAAATACCGACAGCATTTATCGATTTCTGCTACAGCGGATCATGTCCGCCAGACACTTGATAAATCAGCCTATTTGAGTAAATTAGAAAGTGGCTTAAAATTGTATGCTCTCTTAATCAGAGAAAAAAATGTGGGTTTCATATCCCTTTAAGATATTTTTGAATGATACTGATTTATTTTTTTCTTATATAATTGAATCTAAACACCATTCTTTATTAATCATAATCCTTTAAGCATTAAAGGGAAAGTTTAAATTAAAGTGATTGTAAAGTTTAATGAATAAGTGCCCGGTATCTAAAAATTGGGGGCACGTTCATTCATTAAACTTTACAAAGATGCTTATTTTTTTAAATACCTTTTTAGTTCTTATGTCATTTGAGTAATATTTACATGTCATAACACAGCTTATACAACCTTATGGTAGTTTTATATCATTAATACTTCTGTATACATAGTACCTTCAGAATGATACTACGTTACTGTAATCAGAAATATATTTGTCATTATTATTATACTATTATTTGCCTTTTAGATCACACATGGAAAAAAAACCCACAGGCAGAGAAGATTGTGAAGATTGTGGCTTACAGGAAGGGAAATATACTAAATTTTGATGATTTTATAAATAAAACTAATTGGATTTCAGAATAAGTTTGGATTTTTGAATTCCGGATTTGTGGGTTTGTAGCTGTACATGTATATTATAGAAATGCCTCTATTCAAACCTGAAACACATCCATGTGGATTCCAATTTTGGCTGGAATGTCCCTTTAACTAAGCGTTTCAGGCCCGCTTGCACGAGTCTGAATTGCTGAGTCCAAGAAACTGTATTTGCAGATTAATAAATTGGGCATTTAGGGGGAGATTGAATAAGCAGCGAATGCTGCTTCCCCCACCCAATGTTTCCGGCGCATAAGTTAAGAAGCAGCGGTCTTAAGATACCATTGGGATGATTGACACTCCCTGCTAGCATCTGATTGGCCACGAATGTGCAGGAGGCGGCATTGCAGAAGCATTTCACGGGAAATGCTTGTGCAATGTTAAATGCGAAAGCGTATGCTGTCGGCATTTAGCGATGCAGGGCGGACATGATTCGCTATATGGTTTAATAAATTGACAAATTGGCAAAAACAAAGAAAGCTGCACTAGGAAGGCACAAAGTTTAAAGCTAAAACAAGGCTTTTATTAATTCAAAATTAAAACATAGGGCATGGAACAACAAAGCTCCTTACGCGTTTCGTGCAGCCGCAAGGCACTTACTCATAGGCTGGCTCAGTCGCGCTCAGCGTGCACCTCTTGGGGCTGTGTGTGTGTTCTTACCTCATTTCCTGTGGCGTTCGGCTCAGTCTGACATGCAGAGGATCTGTAGCGGCTTTTTTTGTTTTAATAAATTGACCCCTTAGTGTTGATTCCTCTTGCTAATATTTTATTCCTGTTATGATAGCAGTAATTGTTTTGTTTTTATATTTCTCTTTTTCTTTTTTCTTTTTTGATAGTGATCATCATAGATACTTGTTTTCATTTTTGTGCCCATTTTCTTTTGGATTACATTTTTTTTAATTCAATATGGGTGTAACATTTTAGACAATATGTGATACAATAAAAAAAATAATCTAAGTGTGGGAGCATTTACTTACCTTTATGCATTATTAAAGGGATATGAAAGCCCACTTTTTTTTCTTTCATGATTTAGATTTTTAAACAAATTTTTTAATTTATTCCTATTATCAATTTTTCTTCCTTTCTTTGTATCTTTATTTAAGAAAGGAATGTAAAAAAAGCTTAAAGGGGCAGTCAACACCAGAATTTTTTTTGTTTAAAAAGATAGATAATCTCTTAATTACCAATTCCCCAGTTTTGCATAACCAACACAGTTATAATTATACACGTTTTACCTCTGTAATTACCTTGTATCTAAGCCTCAGCAGACTGCCCCCTTATTTCAGTTATTTTGACAGACTTGCAGTTTAGCCAATCAGAGCTGACTCCATGGTAAATTCACGTGCATGAGCTCAATGTTATCTATATGAAATACATGAACTAATGCCCTCTAGTGGTGAAAAACTATCAAAATGCATTTAGATTAGAGGCGGCCTTCAAGCTCTAAGAAATAAGCATATGAACCTCCTAGGTTTAGCTTTCAACTAAGAATACCAAGAGAACAAAGCAAGATTGGTGATAAAAGTAAATTGTAAAGTTGTTTAAAATTACATGCCCTATCTGAATCATTAAAGTTTTTTTTGGACTTGACTGTCCCTTTAAGAGTTGGCCCATTTTTGGTTCAGCACCCTGGGTAATGCTTGCTGATTGAGGGTTACATTTAGCCACCAATCAGCAAGTGTTACCCAGGTGTTGAACCAAAAATGGCCCGGCTCCTAAGCTTATTTTCCTGCTTTTCAAATAAAGATACCAAGAGAATGAAGAAAAATTGATTCTAGGGGGCTGATTTATTATGGCCCGCATTGTGCCTAATGCACCTGTTTCCGCGTGAGCCTTCAGGCTCGCCAGAAACAGGAGTTAAGAAACAGCGGTCCTAAGACCGCTGCTCCTTAACTTGTCTGCCGCCTCTGAGGCTGCAGACATTAATCCACCCAATCTTATACTATTGGGTTGATTTACACCCCCTGCTAGCGGCCGATTGGCTGCAAATCTGCAGGGGGCAGCATTGCAGAAGCAGTTCACCAGAACTGCTTGTGCAATGCTAAATGCTGACAACCTATGCCTATGGTAATTCGGCTTCGTCCAATTGTTGCGTGTCTCACGAGCTAGATGCCAAAGGGGGAAAACAACGACTGGAGGAAGCTGGATTCGTCATCGATCTGTTAATGAAAGCAGGAGCTGCAGGCGGAGGATCCGTGTTATGTTTAACATACTGCAAAGGTATTTTAAAAAATAAGCGTCTTTGTAAAAAGTAATGAATGAAAGTGCCCCTGTTTTTAACACTATTTTTAGATACCGACACTTATTCATTAAACTTTACAATCACTTTAATAGTATGGACAGAGCATGGAATTTTAATCAACTTTCTAATTTACTTCTATTATAAATTTTGCTTGAACAAAGCATCTTTTTTATATAGCTGCTATATATAACATTTTTATAAACATTGTTGCAAACACTGCTGCCATAGAATGTTCACTTTCACAGTCCTTATCTCATCAGCGTACCTCAGTTTACTCTTCAACAAAGCATACCAACAAAAACAAAGCAAATTTGACAATAGAAGTAAATTGGAAATAAAATTAAAATTGCCTGCTCCATCTGAATGGACATTTATTTTTAATAATAATTTTTAATTCCCTGTGGTTAGCTAGCTCCCACTAGTGCATTTCTGTTTCATCAACCAAGGATATTAAAAGAATGAAGCAAATTTGATAACAGAATTAAATTGGAAAGTCGTTTTAAATCACATAATCTATCTGAATTATGAGAGTAAAATGTTGGTTTTCGTGTCCCTTCATTGCATTACTGGGTGACTGTACATTTTCTGGCTTGCTGTGTGTTCCAGAGCTGGGGTGATTTCAGTTACTGGCTGTGAGTTCATAAGGAAGAATTGTTAAGAACGAACATTCCTCTTATCTGACCAGTACACTTGGGTGTTTCTTTCTCACATCCTGCAGTTAAATGATTGAACAGAGCATCAAAGCTTATTAAATTGCAACGTTCTGGGAACTCCAGTAAATGTGACATCCTGTCACCTCAGTCACAAAGGAAATGGATTGGTGTAGTTGTCGGACAAGCTAGCGAGTGACATAGCACACTGTGTACGGTGCTCGTGGTGTGTAATGCAAAGAGAGTCGGAATTTCACAGTGAGTGACTTCAGCTAATAGGAAAAACTCAAAAGAGCACGTTTGCTGGACCATTGTAATCACATTCCTCCTATAACATAACTCTGTCATTTTAGAAATAAGGACGATGCCAGGCTACTAGTTAAAAATCAAATCAAGTAACCTAAATAAATTGTAAATAAACATTCTCTGGACTTCCCCCAAAAATATTTTTATATTCAGTCTTTATATTAACATAATAGTGACATTTAATAAAAACATAACAGTGACATTTTAAAGTGTAAAGAAAATGTTTTTTTTATATGTCAAAAAAAGCTGAATATATATATTTTTTTGAGGGGGGGGGGGGATTTCCTGAGAGTGTTCATATTTATCATAAGCTGTTTTATTTATCATCAGCTATTTTTAAAGCACCAACATATTCCTCATTGCTTTGAACAGCCAGGATAGAAACATGATTTCTCTATAGAATTTGCCTTTGGTTTTGAAAGCTTTGATGTCTTGCCCATTTGAAACTCTGTCCACGGTCCCAGCACATCACAATTACGTGTAAAAGTGTTGTATATGGCTCGTCAAAGACTTTTTAGATTCAGTCATGCCAAAACCCCAAGGTAAATTATTATTATTTCAAACAGATTTGTGACAAAGTGTGTCTGATTCAGCTTATCTAGGTATTTCACCAAAAATATTGTTCAATTCACACTTTATGCTATGAAACATGGGCTCAAATTGAATGCAATGATTAGAATTTTCATTTAAGTATTTAATGACATTATTAAAAAATAATGACACAATTACTGAAGATTACAAAAATGATTAACAATATACAGATTGCCCATTGATGAGGGTTCAGTGAAAAGACTTGTAGTCAAATCCATTAGGCAGTCATTCTGGTCAAAACGCATTTTCAATAGACATATTTGCAAAAATGCTTCTAGTAAAAGTTATCACTGTTTTGGTGTTAACATGTTTCTTCTGAATGTGCATGTGTGCACCAGCATTTTAAATACTGCAGCTGCTCAGAGTGCAAGTGGGGCCTTTATCAATCAGCAATTAACTCATTGAGCCATTTCCAGATGGTACAAGCACCTTAGGCTCCCTGAGCAAGTGCTGTGTTTAAAATGCTGGTGCATGGAGCATACTTAAATACACTTTTGATACAGCCATAGCTTTTATTAGAAGCATTTTGCTAATACATGATTACATAAATGTTTCTAAAAAAAAAAATACATCCATGGGGATTCCATTTTGGCTGGAATATCCCTTTAATATTGAATTAATTAGCTGTCATGCTTAGGGGTCGATTTATCAAGCTGCGGCGGACAGGGGGCGCATATACACGCCCCTGTCAGCTGCAGCTCGCCTCTGGCAAGCTGAATTCCCCTGGCAGAATTCAGCATTGTACACAAGTTCTATTTTATGCTCACATGCAATCCTGACCCCTGCCCACGCACAGCCAATCACGCGCCTGTACAAGCTGTCAATCTCCCTGGTCGGGGAGGTTAGGAAAGCAGCGATCTGATGACCGCTGCTTGTTAAATACGGAGTGCAGGTTCTCTTGTGAGAACCTGCCGTCATAGGGGGTCGAAAGGCTTGCAAAGCCTTTGATAAATTGACCCCTTATAGTTTTCTGTGTGTTTGATTTGGTTTTCCTATTATATTGTGCACATAATGAAAACAGTCTTATTTATTCAAATGGGTCTCTTCACATAGATAGAAAAGGTGAAGGAAAAGATGCAAACAAAGGCCTAGATTTGGAGTTTGGCGTTAGCCGTGAAAACCAGCGTTAGAGGCTCCTAACGCTGGTTTTAGGCTACCGCCGGTATTTGGAGTCAGTGATTAAAGGGTCTAACGCTCACTTTTCAGCCGCGACTTTTCCATACCGCAGATCCCCTTACGTCAATTGCGTATCCTATCTTTTCAATGGGATCTTCCCAACGCCGGTATTTAGAGTCGTTTCTGAAGTGAGCGTTAGACATCTAACGACAAAACTCCAGCCGCCGAAAAAAAGCAGGAGTTAAGAGCTTTCTGGGCTAACGCCGGTTCATAAAGCTCTTAACTACTGTACCCTAAAGTACACTAACACCCATAAACTACCTATGTACCCCTAAACCGAGGTCCCCCCACATCGCCGCCACTCGATTAAATTTTTTTAACCCCTAATCTGCCGACCGCCACCTACGTTATACTTATGTACCCCTAATCTGCTGCCCCTAACACCGCCGACCCCTGTATTATATTTATTAACCCCTAACCTGCCCCCCACAGCGTCGCCGCCAGCTACCTACAATAATTAACCCCTAATCTGCCGACCGCAAAGCGCCGCCACCTACGTTATCCTTATGTACCCCTAATCTGCTGCCCCTAACACAGCCGACCCCTATATTATATTTATTAACCCCTAACCTGCCCCCCACAACGTCGCCGACACCTGCCTACACTTATTAACCCCTAATCTGCCGAGCGGACCTGAGCGCTACTATAATAAAGTTATTAACCCCTAATCCGCCTCACTAACCCTATCATAAATAGTATTAACCCCTAATCTGCCCTCCCTAACATCGCCGACACCTAACTTCAATTATTAACCCCTAATCTGACGACCGGAGCTCACCGCTATTCTAATAAATGTATTAACCCCTAAAGCTAAGTCTAACCCTAACACTAACACCCCCCTAAGTTAAATATAATTTTAATCTAACGAAATTAATTAACTCTTATTAAATAAATTATTCCTATTTAAAGCTAAATACTTACCTGTAAAATAAACCCTAATATAGCTACAATATAAATTATAATTACATTGTAGCTATTTTAGGATTAATATTTATTTTACAGGCAACTTGGTAATTATTTTAACTAGGTACAATAGCTATTAAATAGTTAAGAACTATTTAATAGTTACCTAGTTAAAATAATAACAAAATTACCTGTAAAATAAGTCCTAACCTAAGTTATAATTAAACCTAACACTACCCTATCAATAAATTAATTAAATAAAATACCTACAATTACCTACAATAAAACCTAACACTACACTATCAATAAATTAAATACAATTTCTACAAATAACTACAATGAAATAAACTAACTAAAGTACAAAAAATAAAAAAGAACTAAGTTACAAAAAATCAAAAAATATTTACAAACATAAGAAAAATATTACAACAATTTTAAACTAATTACACCTACTCTAAGCCCCCTAATAAAATAACAAAGACCCCCAAAATAAAAAAATGCCCTACCCTATTTTAAATTAATAAATTTAAAAGCTCTTTTACCTTACCAGCCCTGAACAGGGCCCTTTGCGGGGCATGCCCCAAGAAAATCAACTCTTTTGCCTGTAAAAAAAAAACATACAATACCCCCCCCCAACATTACAACCCACCACCCACATACCCCTAATCTAACCCAAACCCCCCTTAAATAAACCTAACACTAAGCCCCTGAAGATCTTCCTACCTTGTCTTCACCTCACCGGGTATCACCGATCGGTCCTGGCTCCGATATCTTCATCCAACCCAAGCGTGGGCTAGACATCCACTGAAGTCCAGAAGAGGGTCCAAAGTCTTCCTCCTATCCGGCAAGAAGAGGACATCCGGACCGGCAAACATCTTCATCCAAGCGGCATCTTCGATCTTCTTCCATCTGGTGCGGAGCGGGTCCATGTTGAAGCAGCCGACGCGGATCCATCCTCTTCTTCCGGCGTCTCCCGACGAATGACGGTTCCTTTAAGGGACGTCATCCAAGATGGCGTCCCTCGAATTCCGATTGGCTGATAGGATTCTATCAGCCAATCGGAATTAAGGTAGGAATATTCTGATTGGCTGATGGAATCAGCCAATGAGAATCAAGTTCAATCCGATTGGCTGATCCAATCAGCCAATCAGATTGAGCTCGCATTCTATTGGCTGATCGGAACAGCCAATAGAATGCGAGCTCAATCTGATTGGCTGATTGGATCAGCCAATCGGATTGAACTTGATTCTGATTGGCTGATTCCATCAGCCAATCAGAATATTCCTACCTTAATTCCGATTGGCTGATAGAATCCTATCAGCCAATCGGAATTCGAGGGACGCCATCTTGGATGACGTCCCTTAAAGGAACCGTCATTCGTCGGGAGACGCCGGAAGAAGAGGATGGATCCGCGTCGGCTGCTTCAACATGGACCCGCTCCGCACCAGATGGAAGAAGATCGAAGATGCCGCTTGGATGAAGATGTTTGCCGGTCCGGATGTCCTCTTCTTGCCGGATAGGAGGTAGACTTTGGACCCTCTTCTGGACTTCTTCAGTGGATGTCTAGCCCCCGTTTGGGTTGGATGAAGATATCGGAGCCAGGACCGATCAGTGATACCCGGTGAGGTGAAGACAAGGTAGGAAGATCTTCAGGGGCTTAGTGTTAGGTTTATTTAAGGGGGGTTTGGGTTAGATTAGGGGTATGTGGGTGGTGGGTTGTAATGTTGGGGGGGGGGTATTGTATGTTTTTTTTTACAGGCAAAAGAGCTGATTTTCTTGGGGCATGCCCCGCAAAGGGCCCTGTTCAGGGCTGGTAAGGTAAAAGAGCTTTTAAATTTATTAATTTAGAATAGGGTAGGGCATTTTTTTTATTTTGGGGGTCTTTGTTATTTTATTAGGGGGCTTAGAGTAGGTGTAATTAGTTTAAAATTGTTGTAATATTTTTCTTATGTTTGTAAATATTTTTTTATTTTTTGTAACTTAGTTCTTTTTTATTTTTTGTACTTTAGTTAGTTTATTTCATTGTAGTTATTTGTAGAAATTGTATTTAATTTATTTATTGATAGTGTAGTGTTAGGTTTTATTGTAGGTAATTGTAGGTATTTTATTTAATTAATTTATTGATAGGGTAGTGTTAGGTTTAATTATAACTTAGGTTAGGATTTATTTTACAGGTAATTTTGTTATTATTTTAACTAGGTAACTATTAAATAGTTCTTAACTATTTAATAGCTATTGTACCTAGTTAAAATAATTACCAAGTTGCCTGTAAAATAAATATTAATCCTAAAATAGCTACAATGCAATTATAATTTATATTGTAGCTATATTAGGATTTTTTTTTTACAGGTAAGTATTTAGCTTTAAATAGGAATAATTTATTTAATAAGAGTTAATTAATTTCGTTAGATTAAAATTATATTTAATTTAGGGGGGTGTTAGTGTTAGGGTTAGACTTAGCTTTAGGGGTTAATACATTTATTAGAATAGCGGTGAGCTCCGGTCGTCAGATTAGGGGTTAATAATTGAAGTTAGGTGTCGGTGATGTTAGGGAGGGCAGATTAGGGGTTAATACTATTTATGATAGGGTTAGTAAGGCGGATTAGGGGTTAATAAGTGTAGGCAGGTGTCGGCGACGTTGAGGGGGGCAGATTAGGGGTTAATAAATATAATATAGGGGTCGGCGGTGTTAGGGGCAGCAGATTAGGGGTACATAAGGATAACGTAGGTGGCGGCGCTTTGCGGTCGGCAGATTATGGGTTAATTATTGTAGGTAGCTGGCGGCGACGTTGTGGGGGGCAGGTTAGGGGTTAATAAATATAATATAGGGGTCGGCAGTGTTAGGGGCAGCAGATTAGGGGTACATAGGGATAATGTAAGTTGCGGCGGTTTACGGAGCGGCAGATTAGGGGTTAAAAAAATATGCAGGTGTCAGCGATAGCGGGGGCGGCAGATTAGGGGTTAATAAGTGTAAGGTTAGGGGTGTTTAGACTCGGGGTACATGTTAGAGTGTTAGGTGCAGACATAGGAAACAATGGGGCTGCGTTAGGAGCTGAACGCGGCTTTTTTGCAGGTGTTAGGTTTTTTTTCAGCTCAAACAGCCCCATTGTTTCCTATGGGAGAATCGTGCACGAGCACGTTTTTGAGGCTGGCCGAGTCCGTAAGCAACTCTGGTATCGAGAGTTGCATTTGCGGTAAAAATGCTCTACGCTCCTTTTTTGGAGCCTAACGCAGCATTTTTTTGAACTCTCGATACCAGAGTTAATTTTATGGTGCGGCCAGAAAAAAGCCTGCGTAGCGTTAACAGCCCATCTACCGCCAAACTCCAAATCTAGGCATAATTATTTTAAATCCTGTGCAATGTTTTTGCATTATAATTTGAATGGATTTGAATGGTAGGCATTATTATCTGATTAACCATACTATATTTTGGTATACTGTGTTACAGAGAGCATTACCTGGTGACCAGGCTTCATACACAATGCAGATACATTTTTTTGTATTAAAATAGCTTGCTGAATTTTAAACCTAATCCCATATTTGGAAATGCCCTTGTCTTGTACAAAGGAGCGAAGAATTCTGATATACTGTACGGGTGATATAGATTAAGGTTATAGGGAAAGCTACTGTAGCCAATCAGACTGCAGGGTTTCATAAGGACAATAGCAGGAGACTGAATATTTATTATAATGAATGGCTGAACATTTGGAGTGGACTCTCTAATAAGCTGAAGATAAGTACTTAAATATCTATGCACTATCTTTTCTATTATTATTATTATTATTATTATTATTATCATTAGTTTGTATTGCGCTGCAGAGAGGGGGATGGTCCTGCTCTGAGGAGCTCACAGTCTACAAGGTGCATAGACTTAAGGTTTAGGGCAATCACATGGATTGTAGTTTCAGCAGTGAGTCAGGCAATTCAAGATTTATTTTGTATAGGATGAAAGCCTCTCTTAATAGGTGGGTTTCAAGAAGCGTCCAAAGCTATACCTGGTTGGAGACAGTCAGATGGAGTGGGGTAGCTTTTAAAGGGATAGGAAACATCAACATTTTCTTTCATGATTTGGATAGAACAAACAATTTTAAACAACTTTCCAATTTACTTCTATTATCAAATTTGCTTCATTCTCTTGTTATCCTTTGCTGAAGGAACATCATTGCATTACTGGCAGCTAGCTGAACACATCTAGTTAGCCAATCACAAGAGACAAAGGTGTGCAGGCACCAATCAGAAACTAGCTCCCACTAGTGTAGGATATGTGTTTTCTTTTTCAACAAGGGATACCAAGAGAACAAAGCACATTTAAAAATAGAAGTCAATTTAAAAGTGTCTTGAAATGACCTGCTCTATCTGATTCATGCAAGTTTAATTATGACATTCCTATCCCTTTAAAGGAGAATCCTGCCATACGTATTTTAACATAATGAATCGATTAACAGTAAAAAGTCATGTTTTTTCGATGTGTTGTGTTTTTCCCACCCTTGTGTATCCCACCCTTGTCTAATTCCTATAGTGTTTTGTTTATTCCTATTCCTCTCTTTGTATTAATTACATTCCCAGATGTTTGTTAGATTTGTGCCTTTTAATCATTGAGCATTCCAAAGTTTGTCTCAACTAGTATTTCTTAGCACGCCCAAAATCAACCACAGTGATTCACTATGGAGAGTTTTTTATTTATTCTTTACACTATTGTTTGGGCAATTAGGGCTGTATTTTTGTTATCATTAAAGAGTTAAACTTCAAATTGAATTCCCAATTAAATGGCTTCATTACAAGTGGCGTATTATTTAGCAGTCTCGCTTTAACTTTGCTAGCTCTTTTGTAGCACACATATTACAAGTTGAAAATAAAAAAAATGTGCACGTGCGCTAACCCAACGCATGCAAAAAGCTGAAATTTAACCCCTTAACGACCAGCGCCGTACCCTGTATGATACGGGTCGTTATGCCCTTAAGGACCAGCAATGTACCCTGTACTTTGCTGCAGTCCTGGGCTTCTCTCAGCTGCGATCTCGCTCAAAATAGTGAGATTGCGCTATTTCTGCATGCCCTACGAGTGGGGCACTGCAGAAATAGATTTGCAGAATTACTGATGCAGAGAGGCCCTCTCTGCATCGGACAGCGGTGGTGCTGATCATTGGTGGGTGGGTAGGAGGTTAAGGAGGGAGGCGGGTGGGCGGCCCATCGCTGGAGGAGGTGAGAGGAGGCGGGAGGAGGGCGAGAGTGCCACGCTACAGGGATAAAAATAAAAAAAAGTGCATCATTGAGGGGGAAGGAGGGAGTAGGGAGTAGGGGCAATAAGGGGGATCCCATGTGGGATCCGTTAATGGAAAAGGATCTGGGAGGAGGGTAGGGTATTGAGGGGCCCCTGGGGGGGCAGCTATACTACAGAAAAAAATAGGTCTTTTATTTATTTTTTTATTAAAATTAGCCAAATTTGCAGCAACTGGGTACTGGCAGACAGCTGCCAGTTACTAATATGGTGGTAGAGGGGGGAGGGTAATATAGCTTTATTTGGGGGGGTCAGGGAGGTTGGGGGATTAGGGGGAAATCTACACTGCAGCAAATATTTTTTTTTTTTTCAAATTAAAAGGCTTTTATTTTCATACTGGCAGACTTATTGCTAGTACTTAAGATGGCAGTGACAATTGTGAAGTGGGGGAGGGAAGAGAGCTGTTTGAGGGGGGTCAGGGACGGATCAGGGGGTGGGATGTGTCATGTGGGAGGATGATCTCTACACTAAAACTAAAATTAACCCTACAATCTACCTAATTAACCCCTTCACTGCTGGGCATAATACAAGTGTGGTGTGCAGCGGCATTTAGTGACCTTTAGT
Source organism: Bombina bombina (assembly GCF_027579735.1). Lineage (NCBI taxonomy): Eukaryota > Metazoa > Chordata > Amphibia > Anura > Bombinatoridae > Bombina > Bombina bombina. The sequence continues at coordinate 63,146,446 of NC_069502.1, read as the reverse complement.
GACCTAATTACCAAGTAATGCCAAAGCCATATATGTCTGCTATTTCAAAACAAAGGGGATCACAGAGAAGCATTTACAACCATTTTCGCCATGATTGCACAAGCTGTTTGTAAATAATTTAAGTGAGAAACCTAAAATTGTGAAAAAGTAAACATTTTTTTATTTGATCGCATTTGGCGGTGAAATGGTGGCATGAAATATACCACAATTGGCCTAGATCAATACCTTGGGTTGTCTACTAAAAAAAATATATAGTTTTGATAGGTATATATATATATATATATATATATATATATATATATATATATATATATATATATATATATATATATATATATATATATATATATATATAAAAAAGCCTCTATTTCTGTTTAAACGTAGTGATGGCAAAAATGCTAAAATTGCTCTGGTCTTTTGGGGAAGTTTTTGTCTGAAATGCCCGGTCCTTAAGAGGTTAAATATTGAGAAAGCGTTAAAATATTCCCCCATATACTTAAAAGGAGCACGAAAAGTTGAAAAAGAAATATGCAAATGCGTTAAAATATTCCCCCATGGACTTCAATGGAGTGTGAAAAGTTGGGGAAAAAAAATAACACCCTTACTCGTGCGCAAACCCGATTGTGTTTAACCAAGTGCTCTAACCCGACATCACATATGAATATTTCACATTGCTATGTTCTTAACATAGAATGTGTTCAATTTATTCATAAATACATGTTTTTGTATATATATATATATATATATATATACACAGATATTTATAGAAATATTATACATAAATACTTAGAATATATTCCCCTATGGGAAGAACATTGTAATATGAAATTAGCTACTTGACTACATTTTACATATGTGAAGTGTTCATGAATCCGCCCACCATCTGCAACCACCTGGGTGTTTAGCTCGATATAGTATAAACACCAAAATAAACAGCAACACCACAGGATTTTCACCAAAGTGTAGTCAAATTTAATGACGTTTCGGGGAATATACAATCCCCTTCCTCTGATATACAGTATATACAGTATATGTGTACATATACATTTATGTACTTATATGTGTATATTATCATTTATAGACATATAAACACATATAAACATACTGTATAAATACATATGTGCATTCATATACATATTTATGTATATGAATGCACATATGTATTTATACAGTATGTTTATATGTGTTTATATGTCTATAAATGATAATATACACATATAAGTACATAAATGTATATGTACACACATACTGTATATACTGTATATCAGAGGAAGGGGATTGTATATTCCCCGAAACGTCATTAAATTTGACTACACTTTGGTGAAAATCCTGTGGTGTTGCTGTTTATTTTGGTGTTTATACTATATCGAGCTAAACACCCAGGTGGTTGCAGATGGTGGGCGGATTCATGAACACTTTAAAATATATATATGTAATTTTAATCCCAAGTGACGGTTCAGGGTTTTATCCCCGTCTTCAGACCAACAATAATACCAAACTTTAGAGCAAACTTATATCCTACTCACCTCCTATACACCCCATTCACAACTGAAACACGGCAGGGGTGCGGCCCTGTGCGCGCGCATCATCAGGCGGCGCCCGTTGCTTAGCAACCCGCCGTATATACTATTACGGCTAAATTTCCCATACTATACTGTGTTAACATAATCAAAGTGCATAATATTAAAAACAGGTTAAAAGCAAGAGGCTATATACCAAACAAGATAAGTTACTGGGATGATTAATCCCCTATCAACAGCAAGCAACAAAATAGAGCAACAAAATTAAAGGAACAAAACCTATTTTAAATATCACTTCAGAACAAAAGCGCTCATTTAGTGGATAATAACTGTCCTTACTTGTACACTATACACTGGTTATATAACCTGCAAAGCCTTATCCTAAGGACATACACAAAATATTGTATGCTCCTCTGGAAGGTGCAGCTAAGAAAGACAATCCAAACAAGAGAAAAGAAAAGAAAAAGAAAAAATTGGCAAAAATAAATATAAACAAATAAATACAAAAATAAAGATAAAGGAAATACCAAAAACTAAAAAATAATAAATCACTAGATAAACAGCAAATAATAACTAACATAAACAACAAAAGGAAAATAATACAAATAAATATAAAAAGAAATATGACTAAATATAAAAAATAAAAATAGAGTAGAAAAGAAAGAAGAAAACGTTAAAAAGTAGCAACATAGTACTCAGACTGGAAAGTTAAACTGTTACTCAGCTAACATATAGAACCGGAATGGCTTTAGAGAAAACTATGCCAATTCTAATTTAATATTGAGTCCTTCAGGGGCAAGTGTCTCCAATTCGAATCTGGTCCATCTGGTTTTTTCTCTGAAGAAGCCATTTTTTTCTGTCTCCCCCTCTTTTCAATGCTGGTAAATGATCGATAATAAAGTGTCTAAGGTTTGATACATTGTTTCCACATTGCTGGAAGTGGCGTGCTACAGGCCAATTCATTATTCTTTATGGCCTGTCTTATGGCACTACGATGATTGGCGAATAGCGTCCTCAAATTATCACTCATTTTTCGACATAGAATAGACTACACGGACAGTGTAGTAAATAGACAACATAAGGGGTGGTACAGGTTGCTCTGTGTTTAAGAAAGTACTTCTTTTTATGTCTTGGATGGCTGTAAAATATCCCAGTCAGCATACTATTACAAGTGGTACAACCACTGCAACGATAGCATCCAGGCTTGTGCTTGTCAAGCCAATTCTTTGAGTAGCAGTGAGTTGCAGGCTATCTTTTAGTGATCTGCCTTTACGGTATTTTATTCTTGGTACTTCCATGTTCTTAATTGGTAACGATTCGTCACTCTGTAAAATCCCCCAGTTGTTTCTGAGGAAATATTTAAACTCATTTTTATCTGCAGCATACATGGTCAAGAAAGTCAATATTTTCTTATCCTCTTGATCCATAGGGGCCTAATTATCACTGTGCGAGCGGACATGATCTGATATTGCGGATCATGTCCGTTGCACATCAATAAATGCCGACAGCATACACTCAGCATTTATCATTGCACCAGCAGTTCTGGTGAACTGCTGGTGCAATACTGCCCCCTGCAGATTCACGGCCAATTGGCCGCTAGCAGGGGATGTCAATCAACCCAATCGTATTGGATCAGATTGATTTCCGACGATGTCTGTCCGCTACCACAGAGCAGACCGACAGGTTATGGAGCAGAGGTCTTTAAACCGCTGCTTCATAACTTGTGTTTCTGGCAAGCCTGAAGGCTCACCAGAAACACAGGGCATCAAGTTCCATACGGAGCTGGATAAATATGCCCCATAATCTTAACATCTGGTTCCTGCAATGATGCTGCCAGTTCTTTCCTCAGTGCCTGGTTACAGTAACCCCTTTCTTTAAACCGCTGTTGCATTTCCTTTTGTTGAACCAAGGCAGCCTCTTTTTAAGTGTTATTTCTCTGAACTCTCATAAATTGAGACTTGGGGAGTGCCTTCTTTAGTGCTGGTGGATGACAACTTGAGGCCTCTAGAAGAGAGTTTCTGTCCGTGGTTTTTTTTGTAAAGAGTTTTGTGGACTGTACCATCCTCTTTAAAGATTTTTAGATCTAGGAATGCAATCTCTTTCTCATGCCATTTAAGTTTAAATTTAAGTGACTCATGTTGTTGGTTCAATTCAGCAAACCATTCCTGTAATGATGTAGCGGTTCCTCTCCAAATAATCAGGAAGTTGTCAATATATCTCTTAAAGAATATAATTTTAGGAATCTGGAAGATACTTGTTATGTTAACCTCAAATTCATCCATGAATAGATTTGCATAGGATGGTGCCACACTGGACACCTTTCTGTCCCAGTAAGTTGAAGATAATATTTCTTCTCAAAACGAAAGTCGTTTTTTCTTAGGCAACTCTCCAAAAGGTCCAACCCAAACGCGACAGGTGGTCCTATATAAATAATGACATCTCAGTAGTTGTTTATGTATTGATTCCAATCCTTCATTGTGTGTTATCACAGTATAAAGGCTTGTGACATCAAAGGTCACTAACAGATCATCAAGCTCAATTGGTCCTTCTCCTTTGAGTAGTCTGATTACATCTCCAGCATCTTTCACATAACTGGCCATGTGTTGAACAATCGATTGATGTATTCTATCTACATATATCGCTAAGGGCTGCAGTAAAGAATACACTGCTGCAACTATAGGCTGTCCCGGTGGTTTGCTAAGGTGTAGAAAACTGGGACTTTACGGTATTCAACTTGTAGATAGTCATATGTCTGTTTATCGATCCATTCCATTTCATGATCCCTAGTTAAAAGGCTATACACCTCTGTTTTGAACAGTGATGTGGGGTTGTTGGGTAATCTCTGGTATGTGGTTTGATCATTAAGTTGTTCGATGATCTCCTTTTGATAGTAGGAGTAATCCAAAATAACCACAGCTCCGCCTTTATCCGCTCTTCTCATCACTATGGTGTCTTCTTTGGTCAATCTCTCCAAAGCTTCCCTTTCTTTTTTGTGAGGTTATGTCTGGCATGCTGTTTCTGTTTCAGATGTTGATTCTAACAATTCTTTTTCAAGCTTTTGGCAGAATGTCTTAATAGTGGTATTTTAGCTATTGGGGTAAAAATTTTCCTTTTTTCTTATTTTTTTTGTCTTTTCCTGCACTGGCACCAAAGTATTCATTTAGTTTCAATGTGTGTTGGAATCGTAATACATCAATGTGTAGATCAAATCTATCAGTATAGTGGGTGGGTACAAATGAGAGTCCTTTTTGTAACAGAGTTATTTCTTCTGCAGTCAGCACCCTACTACTGATATTGATCACTATGGCATTCTCTATTTTCACCTCCTCTGATGTGGTGGTCTGCCTCTTATGGTTGCCCCTCCTCAGATGTGGACGGCACCTACAAGTAAGGACAGTTATTGTCCACTAAATGAGCAATTTTGTTCTGGAGTGATATTTAAAATAGGTTTTGCTCCTTCAATTTTGTTGCTTGCTGTTGATAGGAGATTAATCATCACAGTATCTTATCTTGTTTGGTATATAGAAAATCAAAAAGAAAGGAGGATAGCACGCCTGTTTGTGGGGCACGGAGTAAGATCTGCCAAATCTTGTCAATCCAAATAGTCATGCATCCAAAGCACTCCAGCCACCAGAAAAAATGTTTTTGTTTGAAAGACCTTTATTCTCATTAGTTGGGTCCAAAAGTTTACAGGAACAATGTTTCGAACCTACAATAGGCTCCTAGTCATGTACATGAGACAAGTCTGAGGAAGGGAAGTGTGTCCCCGAAACATTACGTTTGTTCTATTAATGTATACGTAAAAAGACCAGAGAGTGCCTCCTTATATCCTTTATATTTAACCGTTGGCACCCTAGCAGCTGATTACAAGGTGAGAGTGCTCTTTTTTGGACTATATATATATATATATATATAAACAGTCCCCAGAACATTAGAACCAAAACATTATGGGTTAAGGCCCTTTTGTTTATCCTTAGCACTTTATGGATTAGAGGCTTGTTGGAAAAGTAACCTGAGTTGCCTGCTTTTTTCCAGTTACACTGCATATCCTTGGCCAGGTTGGTGTTCTGGGGACTGTTTGCATTTACACTGTTTGCAGAGTACCAGGCAGTTGTGTGGATGGTGTGTGCCACTTCTCTACTACTTTTTGGAAATCCTCATCTTCAAGTGAGCACCCTTTCATCTTTTGTAGCTCAAATTGTTCCCTGGTTTAGGGAAGGTGTATCAATATAAGTGGAGTTCCCACTCTAGACTCTGTTCATATATATCCCAGTGGGCTATATTACGCAAGTGACTGTAATACCAACATCATATTTTTTTGCAATACTTAAGATAATCCCAAAGATGATCCGTTTGGGAACATAGAGGAGTTTGCCTTCACAGAGGAGGATGCAGCCCACATTCGGTGTGACGCTGACATTCATGAGCTGCGAGAAACACAAGGTGAGACACCCACAAATATATACCATAAGCTGTTACATCTAGAAAGGAAGGAGATGGATTTTTACCTTCATGCTCTATATTTGTCCAAATACCACAAACTTAAATATATACCCTGGGGGTTTAGGGTAAAAAATATCCCAACGCTAGGGCACACTATCATCGAATTTTGTAGACGGTGGTGTGGAATACTCAGTAGATGCTCACATGATCTTATGCTCCTCGTCATAGAGGAAGTATCTAGGTTAAAACTAATGGTTCAACAAGAAATTGTCACTGTTAAAAAGACACTGCTCAATATACTGACTGCTGATACAGATTCAAATCACTAAATATAAACAAGATTTTTTGGCATTTAAAAATAAAAAGTTTGCTACAGTAGAAAATGACTACAGGGACAAAAGAGTATACAGGTGGCTGTATGGTAAAGACGATAGCACCCCCTTTGGTCGTAGTAGAACATACAATAAGAACAGAAGAGTGAACTTCACCACAGTAGATAGTAGTGGAGGAGATTCCTCAGAGAGTGAAACAGTCTCTACTGTACAAGCGCACACACAAGTAGGAGTGAGCACTAGGTCAACACAAAAGCCCCCTTTACCACAGGCCCCCGATGCCTACACATCAGGAGGGGGAGAGGGAGCAAGAGAAAAAAGTGATGAGCAAAAAACAGAAACAATAGTATTCAATATGAGCACACGGCTCCTCAGCACTGAAGAGTACAGTGTACTCAACAAAGGCCTTTCATTTGTGTCGAGATCCATAAGTAGTTTATTCAATTTATATGTCGATTTTGGAAGGTTTCAGCGTCATTTGAAGCTGAAAGATTTTTTCAGACAAAGGTAATTATACCCATAAACGCTTTAAAGGATCAAGCACTTTAGAACCAATTAATACACATACTTTGATTAAGACTTTTCCAAGTTTGTTTATCTACACTATCTGAACCACACTCAACTACATCCACCGGTAGGGATAATCTCACTCAACAGGAAAGGATGGCTATTAAGGCACTGTCTACTGACAAAAGTATTGTCATTAGGCACGCTGATAAGGGTGGGGCCATAGTTGTCCTTGACTAAGACAATTACAGGAAGGAAGCCCATAGACAACGGTACGATGGGGTGACATAAATTTTCAGGGAATCCGACAACAGGCTTTAAAGGGACACTAAACCCTAAAATTGTCTTTCATTATTCAGATAGAGAATACAAATTTAAACAACATTACAATTTACTTCTATTATTTATTTTGCTTCATTTTTTAGATATTCTTAGTTGAAGAAAAAGCAATGCACATGGGTGAGCCAATCACACGAGGCTTCTATGTGCAGGAACCAATCAGCAGCTACTGAGCCTATCTAGATATGCTTTTCAGCAAAGAATAACAAGAGAATAAAACAAATTAGATAATATAAGTAAATTAGAAAGTTGTTTAAAATGGCATGCTCTTTCTAAATCATGAGAGAAAATTTGGGTTTCATGTCCCTTTAAGAAAATGGTAAATGAGATCCTGGGTTTAGCTCACACTGCTAATATCATAGATGATGTTACTTGGTCATTTATGACTGTGGACAAACCAATCTGTCCCATTTTATATCTGCTTCCCAAGATTCATAAATCTTTAGAGGATACCCCTGGCAGACCCATAGTTTCGGCCAGGGGATCTCTTTTTCAGCCTCTTGCTGAATATATTGATTTTTTCCTTCAGCCTGTAGTCCAAACATCCAAATCTGATTTAAGAGACTCGTTTGAGCTCTTTAACCTTTTGAAAACATTTGATATTGATAGTAAAGTAGACTTGCTCGTCACTATGGACGTAGTAAGTCAATATACTGTCATTCCCCATAAGCATGGGGTCCAAATGATTAAGGAGCAGTTTATCAGTAGTGAGCATTACACTGGTCCCCCTGTTGAGTTCCTGTTGAATCTGATGGAGCTGTGTCTGGAGAAGAATTTTTTTCGATTCCAGAACAAATTTTTTCTTCAAATATTAGGTACGGCAATTGGGTCAAGTATGGCCCCCTCTTATGCCAACCTATATATGGCACAATACGAACAGTACAATATTTTTGATAAACAGTACAGCTACATCAGATTATAACGCAGCTACATCGATGATGTGTTCCTTATTTGGAGGGGCACATCTCAATCACTTATCAAATTGTTCAATCTTACACTATGATAGCTTTCATCCTCACACACAGAAAAATGGTATCAGTTCCTTGCAGCTCCTGAGGGTTGTCAGGACTCAGGAATAACACAGAGGGTTCCCGTAAGGACCACCAACTACAAGAAATGGCCCAGAAGTTTCTACAACGTGGATACCCCCCACATCTCATTGAGCAACAACGTCTGGTTGCGGAGCAACAAACCCAGGATAACCTTACAGTGAGGAAAACAGATAAGAAGGATGACCCACGACTGAATTTTGTGACTACTTACACTCCGTGTTTGGGAATGGTAGCAGCCACCATCAAGGAAAGTTGGAACATTGTGGCTTAGGACACAAGTGTACCCTTCTATGACCTACCTCCCCCTAGGATGGTCTACAAGAGGTCAAGAAATCTATGAGATCTACTAGTTCTGAATTACCCAGTGCACTGCTATGAGCACCAATCCTGGTTACCTAAGTCAAACCTGGGCTGCTATAGATGTCACCTATAGCAACATGGTTACTTGCAACTGTTTTCATCATCCTCACACCAACAAGAAATTCAAAATTAAGCACAGATTGACATGCACATCAGAATTTGTGGTTTACGCGATTATTTGTCCATGTTCCCTATATTATATAGGTAAAACAGTGAACACCTTCAGAGAACAGCTGGCGAATCATAAATCTGCCATACGCCAGGCCATTAACAAGGACAGTTCTGAGCAACCAGTCGCAAGACATTTTTTACAAGCTGGACACTCGGTATCCATGCTAAGAGTGATACTTATTGATCATGTGCCTCGGTTAAGACGTGGGGGCGATAGGGCATTTGCCCTATAACGATTAGAAGCCAAATGGATTTTTGATCTTGACACTGTCACTCCCAAGGGCCTGAACACGATGATTGATTTTGGCTGCTGGTATAAATGATTGACTTACGGGAACCTCCTCCAGTGGACTTTAAAGTTTCTACCTGCTCCCTAGGCATGGATGTCAGTATATGACTGTGTGTGCATTATTTGTAGTATATCAAGGAAACCACGAGTATAGATTGGTCTCATGGGGCCATATCTACAGTTATGTGCCCCATATGAGTATTATACTGCTCATTTTTTTAGCACCACTTAGTAGTCTCTAGTTTAATATTATGTTCATCCCCTAGCATAGGGTAGTTAATTTGCATTAAGGATCATCATGTCTATTATATATACATATGACTCCGATGTTTATTATAATCATAAGATCTGTATATATTGTCACAATGTGTGCATTTTTTTGTAATTATGTGTATTCATCCCTCTGACCGCTTCTCTACCTCGCCATATTACATTGCTACAAACAGTTGTTTACCGTTGTTATGGCAACCTCCACACAGCCGGCTACACTGACGGCTGCGGCGGATGACATCATCAAGATGCACGGTTGCACATGGAGTTCCGGTAGCGTGTTATGAAGGTCGGTGGATGGCGGTTTAGAGGTCCTGAGGTTAATTACTCATTTAGGTATTTGTGTTACACAGGGTATATAAGGGGGTTTGGTTGGGAGCACGGTATGTCTTTGATGGGCTCCGTTTGAAAAAAGTTTGCATTAGAACCAAAACGTTATGGGTTAAGGCCCTTTTGTTTATCCTTAGCACTTTATGGATTAAAGGCTTGTTGGAAAAGTACCCTGACTTGCCTGCTTTTTTCCAGTTACACTGTTTATCCTTGGCCAGGTTGGTGTTCTGGGGACTGTTTGCATTTACACTATTTTCAGAGCACCAGGCAGTTGTGTGGATGGTGTGTGCCACTTCTCTACTACTGTATATATATCAGAAGAGAGAGAACAGCACTCCTGAGATAGAACAAAAGCTAGAATAACTTCCATGCCTGTTCATTTCTATTGCAACTCAAGGTGCATTTCTATTGCAACTCAGGGTGCACTCAGTGTGCTTAGAGGAATATGGCTGCCGCTCACTGGATATTTTCTCTTTTTCGGACCATTCTCTGTAAACCCTAGAGATGGTTGTTAATAAAAATCCTAGTAGATCAGCAGTTTTTGAAATACTCAGACCAACCCATCTGGCACCAACAACCATGCCACGTTCAAAGTCACTTAAATCCCCTTTCTTCCCCATTCGATGCTCGGTTTAAACTTCAACAAGTCATCTTCACCACGTCTATATGCCTAAATGCATTGAATTGCTGCCATGTGATTGGATGATTAGCAATTTGTGTAACCAAGCAATTAAACAGGTGTAACTAATAAAGTGGCCGGTGAGTGTCTATGCACACATATACACACACACAAACTGGACAAACTCTATTAAAATGTTTCCATATAAAATTTCTGTGTCATTCCAAAAGAAAATTCCCAAAGGGAAAGCATGTACAAAGTTATTTCTTGTCATAGCAGAAATGGGACATTAAAGTCATTTTAAATTTAAAAACAATGCATATATCAGTAATTAAACACTGCATTGCAAAGTGTAGGGCTTGCAGACCAGAAATAAACCATTTGAAAACTGTGGAGTCTATCTTTATCTTATATCTCTTAATTGAGGCCAATTAGGGCTTCCAGTAAATGCTCTTCTCTAAACAATCACTGTGTAGCAAAGTCAGGCAAATTGCAAAATATTTAAGTGCACATTTGAGCTCCTGTCTTTTTTGGGAGTGAGTAGATGGACCACAATAACTGTTGTAACATGTTGGATCTGTGTTTTGTGCTTGTCACATTACACTAGTTGAAGATTATTGGCGGGTTTTAGGCTCACAAATGTTCATTTTTGCTTAAAGGGACAGTATACACCAATTTTCATTTAACTACATGTAATAGACACTGCTATAAAGAAGAATATGCACAGATACTGATCTAAAAATAGTATAAAACCTTTTAAAAACTTTCTTAGAAGCTCCCAGTTTAGCACATTTGATGAGGTTAGGCTGGGACACCCACTAAAAGGGGCAGAGAAAACAAGAAGAGAAGACCCCCCCCCCCTGCATATGAAAAGACCCATTACACACAAAGAACCAGCAGGATTCTGTAGCATGGTGTCTACATCTGATATTTTAGGGCATGGTCAGGAATCTTAAAATCAGCACAATATTATTAAAAAAATAAGCAAAACTATGCATTGTTACAAAAACACTCCCAGATGGGCTATATAAATTGATTATCTACCAAACATGTATGCAAAGAAAAAGCTAGTGTACAATGTCTATTTAAAGGTACAGTAAACCCCTTTTAATGACACCATTTGCATACTTTAAACATAGTAGATGAGGTTGGAAAAAAGACAGAAGTCCATTGAGTTTAACTTATACAAATCTTAATATACCATTAAAAATATGACCCATTTAACACAAACAATCATATCCCTAAATTCTGTTTCTAACCAGAAATGTATCCAAACCCTTTTTAAATGTATCTAAGGTATTGGCATTTACTACCTCCTCAGGTAATGAGTTCCACAATTTGATTGCTCTTACGTTGAAACAATGTTTATGTTGCAGGAGATTAAATCTCCTTTCCTCCAGCCTTAAATTGTGACCTCTTGTCACAAACAATTTTCTTGGAATAAACAGAGTTTCTCCCATTTCTGTGTAGGGGCCTTGAATATATTTATATAAAGTAATCATGTCACCTCTCAAGCACCTTTTTTCTAGAGTAAACAGACCCAGTTTGGATAACCTCTTATCATAGCTTAAATTCTCCATTTCCCTTATTAGCTTTGTGGCCTTTCTCTGAACTTTTTCTAAGTCTGTAATGTCTTTTTTTGAGATTGGTCCCAAGAACTGCACTCCATACTCAAGGTGAGGTCTTACCAGGGATTTATATAGTGACATAATTATGCTTTCCTCCCTTGCATCAATGCCTCTTAATATATGCGAGTATCTTATTAGCCGTAGCCCTGCATTGTGCACCAATCTTTAGCTTGTTATCTATAAATACTCCCAAATCCCTATCTATAAATACTCCTAAATCTAGTCCCATTTAAATAATAGGTTGCCTGCTTATTTTTTCTTCCAAAATGTAGAACCTTACATTTTCCACTATTAAATCTTATTTTCCATTTACCTGCCCATTCTTCTAATTTTTGTAGCTCCCCTTGTAAAGCAAGTTCATCCTGCACTGACTTATTGACCTTACACAACTTTATATCATCTGCAAAAATAAAGATGTTGCTATTTAATCCTTGCTTCAAGTCATTAATAAAATTATTAAAAAGAACAGTGCCCAGTGCTGATCCCTGGGGGACTCCACTGATCACCTTTTGTCCAATCTAAGTATGATCTCGTTGCTCCCTGTCTATTATCCAGTTATTTATCCATGAGCTAACATTTTCAGCTATTTCCAGTCCCTTCATTTTGTACATTAACCTTTTATGTGGCACTGTATCAAACTCCAAAATCTAAGTACATCACGTCATCTGATTCCCCTTTATCTATATTTTTACATAATTACTTCCTCATAGAATCTAATTAAATTTGTTTTTATATGATCTATTTCTTATAAAACCTTGCTGATTTCATAATCTTGTTTACGCAAATATACTTATCAGTATAATCCCTTACAATCCCTTCAAGTATCTTCCCCACTATTGATGTCAGACTAACTGGTCTATAGCTTCCTGGATTGTGTACTGAAGAAAATAACTGGTTTAGTACCTCAGCCTTCTCCCTGTCACTGTTAATCATGACACCCTTCGCACATTTTAATGTACCTATATTGTCCTTCTTAGATTTTTTTTTTCATTTATGTACTTAAAAAAACCTTTTAGGGTTTGGGTTTGATTTAGAATCCTTTGCAAATTAATCTTTCATTTTCAATTTTGGCAAAAATGATTGCTTTTTTTGCAGGCTTTGTTACATTCCTTATATATGTTGAGTCGGTAATATTTTCTTTGAATTATTTAAATGCCCTACGTTTTTTCCCAATTTCTCTTTACAAATTTTTATTAAGCCACATTGGCTTGGATTTATTTATTATACTTTTGTAACTATGATGTATGTGTTGATATGTATATTTATTTAACACATTTTTAAATGTTATCTATTTATCCTCTGTATTTTATTAAAGAATACTTTGTCCCAATTTTGTTATTTAACAATTTCCTTAAATCATTGAATTTTGGTTTCTTAAAATCATAAAAGCCTTAGTTGATCCCTTATAACATGTAAAACACAATGGGGTTGACCATAATTATTTAGAAACATTTATTTAATGAGTTATCTACAAAAACAGTGTACTATAAAATTGCTTTCCTTTACTGTGTTTTACTGACTAGCTTTACCAGTTGCTGGTTATAAAATGTATGAAAAAATTCCTTTTTATTTTTGTATATGAAATAGGTGATTTTGTTCTTTCAAAACACAGCCCATGAAATGGATTGAACTTGCAGGGAAATAAGATCTCCTTATTTTATCATTTCTGTACAAAAGCGATTATCTTTATTTTGCTGTCTTTTTACCAAAGTCTGCAAATAATCTATATCTATCTGTATTATTATTATTATTACTACTGTGTGTCTGTCTGTCTATCTATCTATCTCTCTATCTATATATCTATCTTTCTGTATCTATCCGTATCTATTTATCTATCCATCTATCTATCTATCTATATATCTATCTATCTGTCTGTCTATCTCTATCTATCTGTATCTATCTATCTATCTCTATCTATCTGTATCTATCTATCTCTATCTCTCTATCTGTATCTATATATCTTTCTCTCTCTCTCTCTCTCTCTCTATCTATTTGTATCTATCTCTATCTATCTATCTGTATCTAACGCTATCTATTTATATATATATATATATATATATAGATCGCTGTCTGTCTATATTAATATATACAGTATGATGTAGGGTTACTTTAAAACCTAACCACTTTTTTTGTGCACTTGCACACCAGGATGTACAATGTCCCTTTAATAACAAATTTGAGCACCATTTTAAAGTTTGAGATGTAAACTCTCAATAAGACTTGGATCTTCAATGCACAGATCAAGCCCTCTCACAATTTGTAGCAATCTACAAGCTTTCCTTTCCTTACAGCGTGTATCCATTACGTTCCTTTTATAGATATTGACCCTATTACTGTCAGTGATATCCTGCACTTGAAACCGGCACATATCTTAGTTACAGCTCCTGCTGCAGAAACACAATGCTCAGAGAGAAACGGAGACGCTTAATCATTGGTACGGGGATACAATTGTTATCGGCTGCATACCAGGGCACCACACATTTATGTTATAATGTGAATTCAATTGCATATCTGGTGTCTACTATAGTATACAAATAAGTACCCCCTATTTTCATTTATATTTGAGCCTTAAAGGAACAGTCTACTTAAAAATTGTTATTGTTTAAAAAGATAGGCAATTCCTTTATTACCCATTACCCAACTCTGATATATTAATGTTCTTTTTACTGCTGTGATTACCTGTATCTAAGCCTCTGCAGGCTGCCCCTTATCTCATAGTAACATAGTAGATAAGGTTGAAAAAAAGACTGAAGTCCATCGAGTTCAACCTATACAAATCTAAAATACTCACAAAAAGCTCCAGTTAAGCTTAAATAACCCCATTAAAATGTGACCCATTTAATACTAGCAATCATATCCATGAATTTTGTTAGTATACAGAAACTTATCCAGACTATTTTTAAATGTATCTATGGTATTGGCATTCACTACCTCCTTTGGTAATGAGTTCCACAATTTTATTGCTCTCACAGTGAAAAAACGTTTCCGTTGCAGGAGATTAAATCTCCTTTCCTCCAACCTTAAATTATGACCTCTTGTCAGAAACAATTTTCTTGGAATAAACAGTGCTTCTGCCATCTCTGTATATGGGCCTTGAATATATTTATATAAAGTAATCATGTCACCTCTCAAGCGCCTTTTTTCTAAAGAAAACAGACCCAGTTTGGCTAGCCTCTCCTCATAGGTTAATTTCTCCAATTCCCTTATTAGCTTTGTGGCCCTTCTCTGAACTTTTTCTAGTTCTGCAATATCTTTTTTAGCAATTGGTCCCCAGAACTGCACTCCAAACTCAAGGTGAGGTCTTACCAGGGCTTTATATAATGACAGAATTATGCTTTCCTCCCTTGAATCAATACCTCTTTTAATACATGCTAGTATCTTATTAGCCTTTGAAGCCGCTGCCCTGCATTGTGCACCCATCTTTAGCTTGTTATCTATTACTACTCCCAAATCCCTTTCCTCCTGTGTTTGGCAAAGTCTTGTCCCATTTAAAAAATACGTAGCCTGCTTATTTTTACTTCCAAAATGTAGAACCTTGCATTTTTCCGTATTAAATCTCATTTTCCATTCACTTGCCCATAGTTCTAATTTTAGCAAATCCCTTTGTAAAGACAGTTCGTCCTGCTCTGACCTTATGACCTTACTTAACTTAGTATCATCTGCAAAAATAGAGATGTCGCTATTTAATCCTTGCTCCAAGTCATTTATAAAAATATTAAAAAGAACAGGGCCCAGTACTGATCCCTGGGGGACGCCACTGATTACCTTTGTCCAATCTGAGTATGATCCATTTACTACTACTCGTTGCTCCCTATCTTTTATCCAGTTATTTATCCATGAGCTAACATTTTCAGCTATTCCCAGTCCCTTAATTTTGTGCATTAATCTCTCATGTGGCACTGTATCAAATGCCTTTGCAAAATCTAAGTATATCACATCCACTGATTCCCCTTTATCTATATTTTGACTTACTTCCTCGTAGAATCTAATCAGATTAGTTTGACATGATCTATTTCTCCTAAAGCCATGCTGATTAGAACTCATAATCTTGTTTACACGAATATGCTCATCAATATAATCCCTTATAATCCCTTCAAATATCTTCCCCACTATTGATGTCAGACTAACTGGTCTATAGCTTCCTGGATCATCCCTGCTTCCCTTTTTGAAGAGTGGCACCACATCAGCTTTACGCCAATCCTGGGGTACCATGCCTGAGGATAATGAGTCTTGAAAAATTAAGAGTAAAGGTTTGTCTATAACAGTGCTAAGTTCCCTCAACACCCTTGGGTGTATTCCATCTGGGCCTGGAGTTTTATTTACCTTAATATTTTCCAGTTTTTTCCTGATATCCTCTAAACAAAACCCAGTTAGTGGTATGGACTGGCATGTTCTATTATGTTCAAAAGTATCATTCAATGGTTCTTCTCTTGTGTATACTGAAGAAAAAAACTGGTTTAGTACCTCAGCCTTCTCCCTGTCATTTATCATGCTACCCTCCACACATTTTAATGTACCTATATTATCCTTCTTAGATTTTTTGCTATTTATGTACTTAAAGAACCTTTTAGGGTTAGACTTAGAATCCTTAGCAATTAATTTTTCATTTTCAATTTTGGCTAATTTGATTGCTTTTTTGCATGCTTTGTTACATTCCTTATAAATATTGTATGCTGAGTCTGTACTATTTTCTTTTAATAATTTAAATGCCCTACGTTTTTTCCTAATTTCTCTTAACACATTTTTATTTAGCCATAATGGCTTTGTTTTTTTATTTTTACTTTTATAACCATATGGTATGTGTTGATATGTATATTTATTTAACACATTTTTAAATATTATCCATTTATTCTCTGTATTTTTATTAGAAAATACATTGTCCCAATTTATATTATTTAATGATTTCCTTAAATCGTTGAATTTTGCTTTCTTGAAATTAAAAGTCTTAGTTAAGCCTTTAAAACACTGCATTTGAAAATAGATTTCAAATGTGACCATGTTATGATCACCGTTACCCAAATGTTCTTTAACTTCTATGTTTGATATTATATCTGTATTGTTTGATAGCACTAAATCCAATATAGCTTTACTCCTAGTTGGCTCCTCTATTAATTGTGACAAGAAGTTATCCCTGAGAACATTTAAAAATCTATCCCCCTTAGCTGAATTACTAGTTTCATTGGCCCAGTTTATATCAGGGTAGTTAAAATCTCCCATAATTACAGCACTGTTATTAGCAGCCTTACCTATTTGGATAAGTAGTTGAGTTTCCTCCGGGTCACTAATGTTGGGAGGCTTGTAGCATGTTCCTAGTAATATTTTTTTAGGATTTTTCCCCCCACTCTTTATTTCAACCCACAGGGTCTCTACATTGTCACTTGTATCATAAATATCTTCCCTTATTGTAGGTTTAAGGTTAGGTTTAATATACATGCAGATTCCTCCACCCCTTTTATTATTCCTGTCCCTCCTAAATAATGTATACCCCTCTAAGTTAACTGCCCAGTCATGTGAATCATCCCACCAAGTTTCAGTTATACTGATAACATCATAGTCCTCTTCTGCAACTAAGAGTGTCAGCTCCCCCATTTTACCTGTCATGCTTCTTGCATTTGTTGTCATACATTTAATTTTCATGTGCTTTCTGCTGCTACTCGGTGTGCTTTCCTCTATATTTTCTAATGTGACATTTCTTAAGTCATCCCTTCCTTGAGATATTAAGGGATTGTCATATTCACAGACTGATCTCTCTGTTCTATTTTGTTCTAACTGACCCTCCCCCCCTTTGCCTAGTTTAAAAGGTTCTCTAAACGTGCTACCATCCTTTCCCCCAACACACCTGCACCCATGTCATTCAGGTGCAATCCATCCTTACTGTACAAATTGTACCCTAGTGAAAAATCAGCCCAGTGTTCTAAAAAGTCAAACCCCTCATTTTTACACCATGTCTTTAGCCATGAATTAACAGACCTTAACTCCTTCTGCCTTACTGAATTAGCACACGGCACTGGTAATATCTCAGAAAATATTACTTTGGAGGTCCTTGCTTTAAGCTTGCTACCTAACTCCCTGAAGTCATTTTTTAGGACTCTCCATCTCCCACCGATTCCTTCATTAGTACCAATATGCACCATGACTGCAGGATCAGACCCACATCCCTCTAACAATCTATCAATACGCTCCACAATATGCCTAACACGAGCCCCTGGAAGACAGCAAACTGTTCTATGTAAAGGGTCTGGATGACAAATTACCCTATCAACCTTCCTAATAATAGAGTCTCCTACCACCAACATCTGCCTCTGGCCCTGACTTGTATGCCCCTCTTCCATGACTGAAGGACTGCCCACCATAGTATGCTCCTCTTCCACAGCTAAAGGACTGTTCACTATACTAGGCAACACAGCCCTCTCTGACACTGCCACCCCTGAACTGATATCCCCAACATCTTCACTTAATCTTGCAAATCTATTGGGGTGTACCAGCTCAGAACTGGCCTGTCTCTTCCGCTTACTTCGCCCTCTTACTGTGACCCAGCTACATCCTGGAGTCTCCTCATCTGAATCCTCCCCATTCCCACTGCTGGAACCATTAACAACCAGCTCAGTCCTATCCATTTCCCTTTCAAGTGTCTGAATTTCATGTAGTGTTGCAATTCGTTCCTCCAGATCCCCAATACGAGTTTCTAAAGAGACAATATGCTCGCACTTGCCACAAACATATAATCCCAGAAGCGGCTGCTCCAGTGATGCAAACATGTGGCAAGCTGTACACTGAATGATATTCTCACACATTCTTAATAAAAGGTTTAACTTAAAAGTATAAAATATATTTCCCCTTGGTTACCCCAAAACCTTGTTTGCCTAACTACCTTGGTTAGCTAACTATAATACTTAAACAGACAATCTTACTTTAACAGAGAATCAATACAGCAACCCTTAAAGAGCAAGCTCCCAGAGTAAATGTGCTAAATTTATAATCTAGCTAGGCCCAAACAGCTGAAAAAAATCCCACCCCTAATTACCCACACAGGAAAGAAGAAAAAAAAATTAAAAAAAAAATATTTAGATACAAACCAACAGTTATTTTGTTTTATAAAATGCAACCCTTGCAAAGCAAAATATTTATGAATTAGCTTTGTTAGCTAACTATAATACTTAAACAGACAATCTTACTTTAACAGAGAATCAATACAGCAACCCTTAAAGAGCAAGCTCCCAGAGTAAATGTGCTAAATTTATAATCTAGCTAGGCCCAAACAGCTGAAAAAAATCCCACCCCTAATTACCCACACAGGAAAGAAGAAAAAAAAATTAAAAAAAAAATATTTAGATACAAACCAACAGTTATTTTGTTTTATAAAATGCAACCCTTGCAAAGCAAAATATTTATGAATTAGCTTTGTTAGCTAACTATAATACTTAAACAGACAATCTTACTTTAACAGAGAATCAATACAGCAACCCTTAAAGAGCAAGCTCCCAGAGTAAATGTGCTAAATTTATAATCTAGCTAGGCCCAAACAGCTGAAAAAAATCCCACCCCTAATTACCCACACAGGAAAGAAGAAAAAAAAATTAAAAAAAAAATATTTAGATACAAACCAACAGTTATTTTGTTTTATAAAATGCAACCCTTGCAAAGCAAAATATTTATGAATTAGCTTTGTTAGCTAACTATAATACTTAAACAGACAATCTTACTTTAACAGAGAATCAATACAGCAACCCTTAAAGAGCAAGCTCCCAGAGTAAATGTGCTAAATTTATAATCTAGCTAGGCCCAAACAGCTGAAAAAAATCCCACCCCTAATTACCCACACAGGAAAGAAGAAAAAAAAATTAAAAAAAAAATATTTAGATACAAACCAACAGTTATTTTGTTTTATAAAATGCAACCCTTGCAAAGCAAAATATTTATGAATTAGCTTTGTTAGCTAACTATAATACTTAAACAGACAATCTTACTTTAACAGAGAATCAATACAGCAACCCTTAAAGAGCAAGCTCCCAGAGTAAATGTGCTAAATTTATAATCTAGCTAGGCCCAAACAGCTGAAAAAAATCCCACCCCTAATTACCCACACAGGAAAGAAGAAAAAAAAATAAAAAAAAAAATATTTAGATACAAACCAACAGTTATTTTGTTTTATAAAATGCAACCCTTGCAAAGCAAAATATTTATGAATTAGCTTTGTTAGCTAACTAATACTTAAACAGACAATCTTACTTTAACAGAGAATCAATACAGCAACCCTTAAAGAGCAAGCTCCCAGAGTAAATGTGCTAAATTTATAATCTAGCTAGGCCCAAACAGCTGAAAAAAATCCCACCCCTAATTACCCACACAGGAAACAAGAAAAAAAAATAAAAAAAAAAATATTTAGATACAAACCAACAGTTATTTTGTTTTATAAAATGCAACCCTTGCAAAGCAAAATATTTATGAATTAGCTTTGTTAGCTAACTAATACTTAAACAGACAATCTTACTTTAACAGAGAATCAATACAGCAACCCTTAAAGAGCAAGCTCCCAGAGTAAATGTGCTAAATTTATAATCTAGCTAGGCCCAAACAGCTGAAAAAAATCCCACCCCTAATTACCCACACAGGAAAGAAGAAAAAAAAATTAAAAAAAAATATTTAGATACAAACCAACAGTTATTTTGTTTTATAAAATGCAACCCTTGCAAAGCAAAATATTTATGAATTAGCTTTGTTAGCTAACTATAATACTTAAACAGACAATCTTACTTTAACAGAGAATCAATACAGCAACCCTTAAAGAGCAAGCTCCCAGAGTAAATGTGCTAAATTTATAATCTAGCTAGGCCCAAACAGCTGAAAAAAATCCCACCCCTAATTACCCACACAGGAAACAAGAAAAAAAAATAAAAAAAAAAATATTTAGATACAAACCAACAGTTATTTTGTTTTATAAAATGCAACCCTTGCAAAGCAAAATATTTATGAATTAGCTTTGTTAGCTAACTATAATACTTAAACAGACAATCAATACAGCAACCCTTAAAGAGCAAGCTCCCAGAGTAAATGTGCTAAATTTATAATCTAGCTAGGCCCAAACAGCTGAAAAAAATCCCACCCCTAATTACCCACACAGGAAAGAAGAAAAAAATAAAAAAAAAATATTTAGATACAAACCAACAGTTATTTTGTTTTATAAAATGCAACCCTTGCAAAGCAAAATATTTATGAATTAGCTTTGTTAGCTAACTATAATACTTAAACAGACAATCTTACTTTAACAGAGAATCAATACAGCAACCCTTAAAGAGCAAGCTCCCAGAGTAAATGTGCTAAATTTATAATCTAGCTAGGCCCAAACAGCTGAAAAAAATCCCACCCCTAATTACCCACACAGGAAAGAAGAAAAAAAAATAAAAAAAAAATATTTAGATACAAACCAACAGTTATTTTGTTTTATAAAATGCAACCCTTGCAAAGCAAAATATTTATGAATTAGCTTTGTTAGCTAACTATAATACTTAAACAGACAATCTTACTTTAACAGAGAATCAATACAGCAACCCTTAAAGAGCAAGCTCCCAGAGTAAATGTGCTAAATTTATAATCTAGCTAGGCCCAAACAGCTGAAAAAAATCCCACCCCTAATTACCCACACAGGAAAGAAGAAAAAAAAAATAAAAAAAAAATATTTAGATACAAACCAACAGTTATTTTGTTTTATAAAATGCAACCCTTGCAAAGCAAAATATTTATGAATTAGCTTTGTTAGCTAACTATAATACTTACAGACAATCTTACTTTAACAGAGAATCAATACAGCAACCCTTAAAGAGCAAGCTCCCAGAGTAAATGTGCTAAATTTATAATCTAGCTAGGCCCAAACAGCTGAAAAAAAATCCCACCCCTAATTACCCACACAGGAAACAAGAAAAAAAAATAAAAAAAAAAATATTTAGATACAAACCAACAGTTATTTTGTTTTATAAAATGCAACCCTTGCAAAGCAAAATATTTATGAATTAGCTTTGTTAGCTAACTATAATACTTAAACAGACAATCAATACAGCAACCCTTAAAGAGCAAGCTCCCAGAGTAAATGTGCTAAATTTATAATCTAGCTAGGCCCAAACAGCTGAAAAAAATCCCACCCCTAATTACCCACACAGGAAAGAAGAAAAAAAAATAAAAAAAAAATATTTAGATACAAACCAACAGTTATTTTGTTTTATAAAATGCAACCCTTGCAAAGCAAAATATTTATGAATTAGCTTTGTTAGCTAACTATAATACTTAAACAGACAATCTTACTTTAACAGAGAATCAATACAGCAACCCTTAAAGAGCAAGCTCCCAGAGTAAATGTGCTAAATTTATAATCTAGCTAGGCCCAAACAGCTGAAAAAAATCCCACCCCTAATTACCCACACAGGAAAGAAGAAAAAAAAAATAAAAAAAAAATATTTAGATACAAACCAACAGTTATTTTGTTTTATAAAATGCAACCCTTGCAAAGCAAAATATTTATGAATTAGCTTTGTTAGCTAACTATAATACTTAAACAGACAATCTTACTTTAACAGAGAATCAATACAGCAACCCTTAAAGAGCAAGCTCCCAGAGTAAATGTGCTAAATTTATAATCTAGCTAGGCCCAAACAGCTGAAAAAAATCCCACCCCTAATTACCCACACAGGAAAGAAGAAAAAAAAATAAAAAAAAAAATATTTA
This sequence comes from Bombina bombina, assembly GCF_027579735.1. Lineage (NCBI taxonomy): Eukaryota > Metazoa > Chordata > Amphibia > Anura > Bombinatoridae > Bombina > Bombina bombina. Next base: position 63,123,870 of record NC_069502.1, on the reverse strand, counting down.
GATACAAACCAACAGTTATTTTGTTTTATAAAATGCAACCCTTGCAAAGCAAAATATTTATGAATTAGCTTTGTTAGCTAACTATAATACTTAAACAGACAATCTTACTTTAACAGAGAATCAATACAGCAACCCTTAAAGAGCAAGCTCCCAGAGTAAATGTGCTAAATTTATAATCTAGCTAGGCCCAAACAGCTGAAAAAAATCCCACCCCTAATTACCCACACAGGAAACAAGAAAAAAAAATAAAAAAAAAAATATTTAGATACAAACCAACAGTTATTTTGTTTTATAAAATGCAACCCTTGCAAAGCAAAATATTTATGAATTAGCTTTGTTAGCTAACTATAATACTTAAACAGACAATCAATACAGCAACCCTTAAAGAGCAAGCTCCCAGAGTAAATGTGCTAAATTTATAATCTAGCTAGGCCCAAACAGCTGAAAAAAATCCCACCCCTAATTACCCACACAGGAAAGAAGAAAAAAAAATAAAAAAAAAATATTTAGATACAAACCAACAGTTATTTTGTTTTATAAAATGCAACCCTTGCAAAGCAAAATATTTATGAATTAGCTTTGTTAGCTAACTATAATACTTAAACAGACAATCAATACAGCAACCCTTAAAGAGCAAGCTCCCAGAGTAAATGTGCTAAATTTATAATCTAGCTAGGCCCAAACAGCTGAAAAAAATCCCACCCCTAATTACCCACACAGGAAAGAAGAAAAAAAAATAAAAAAAAAATATTTAGATACAAACCAACAGTTATTTTGTTTTATAAAATGCAACCCTTGCAAAGCAAAATATTTATGAATTAGCTTTGTTAGCTAACTATAATACTTAAACAGACAATCTTACTTTAACAGAGAATCAATACAGCAACCCTTAAAGAGCAAGCTCACAGAGTAAATGTGCTAAATTTATAATCTAGCTAGGCCCAAACAGCTGAAAAAAATCCCACCCCTAATTACCCACACAGGAAAGAAGAAAAAAAAATAAAAATAAAAATATTTAGATACAAACCAACAGTTATTTTGTTTTATAAAATGCAACCCTTGCAAAGCAAAATATTTATGAATTAGCTTTGTTAGCTAACTATAATACTTAAACAGACAATCTTACTTTAACAGAGAATCAATACAGCAACCCTTAAAGAGGGTGCTTTTTATAATCTTGCATTTTAGCCAATCAGTGCTGGTTCCTGCAAAACCATTATCATTCTCCACGGGAGTGAGCACAATTTTATCTATACGATTTAAAAAGCACTAAGATAAGGAGCCAAGAATCAGGCAAACATAGAGGTTTTAAAGTATATTAATAGAGCAATGTTGTTTGTGCAAAGCTGGGGAATGGGTCGCAAAGGTGTTATCTTTATAAATAATAAAAACAAATTGATATCACACGATCGTGCATGAGATTGCGAGATTGAAATGATGGGATTGGGTTAGGGGGCATGTCTATGACGCTAGGCTAACCTCAAGAGCACATAAAACAAAAACCTTTTTTTACCAATAGATAAAACTGATTAAATATCTGTAAAACTTCCCTATGTTGGAGAGATAATACCACTGTAACTGAATTAGAGAAAGGAAATTAAGTAGGTTTGCAAAATGAATAATACTGATCTATCTTAATAAGAATGTTTAATGATGTC